>NW_024537527.1:0-50994 GCF_016647745.1 Suillus plorans
GATAACATTGCTGCACGTAAGGCTTCCTCTTTTTCTCTGTGAATTTCATCTGACAACACTTGTTGTAGGTGTATACGTGGATCAGCATTGCATCTTGTATGAAAAACCAGTCCTAGAATCTGGTACCATGGGCACAAAAGGCAATACCCAAGTTGTGATTCCCCATCTCACCAAGTCGTACTCGTCTTCGCAAGATCCCCCAGAGAAGCGGACATTGTTGTGCACAGTCAAAAACTTCCCGAGTGCCATTACACACACACTGATTGAGGTGCGCTCTTTAAGTTTTTTCTTGACTAGCAGGGTCTGATAACAACACAGTGGGCTTGGCAAGAGTTCAACGCAATGTTTGTTAAGCTTGTGGAATCTGTCAATCAATATCTTTCGGAGCCTAACTACCTCGAGAGCTCCCTCAAATACTCTGGGCCTGACCCAGATTGTTTCATATCTGGTTACTTGAACAAGCCTTGACTTTCAAGGCATGTATTATCTGGGCTCGTCTGCAGTTCGAGGAAAAGTTTAACAATGCTATCCACCAGCTTCTCCACAGTCCTCCAAAGGATCATGTTCAACACCAGCACGGGCCAGCTGTTCTGGAGTGGACCGACGGGCACGGGCCAGACCCACTCAGGCTTGTGTTTGACTCTTCAGATGTATGTCACCCAGCATGTTGCTAGCCTAGACCTTTAGTACTGATTGTTTTCCTTAGCCCACACATCTTTCTCTTATCATTGCTGCAGCAAATCTTTGAGTCATGCCCTGCAATCTTCAAGAGAAACTGGAGGATTTTGGGCATTTTCACCTGGGTAAAGATCCCACCTCGAACATACTCTCCTAGGTCGGGAGTGTCACCGATGGTGAAAGTATCTGGTCCCTTCACTGTGACCTTGCAAGGATTACAACCATTCAGTTCAGTCATGTCCTGCACTTCGGTGAACGTGACAAAATCGCCATCTTCAAGACTTTGTCTTGATTCATCGAGGCATGTTACCAGCCATTCCTTGTCTTGTTTAATGATAGTATAGATACTAGGACGTCGGGGTTATAGTTCATAAGACTTACTTTTTCCACTGACACAATTATTCCAGTAAGAGCTTGCTCGCCTGTAGGATCCACACAAGTAAATTTTTGAACCAAAGTCATTAAAGACGGAGCTGATCATGATGATCAATAACATAAAAAAAGGAGCCGTAGCCATCACGTACCCAAAAAGACCACGGGTCTCCGCTGAGATAAAGTGAACACCATTCTGAATCCTGATGTGTCCAATCATTGATCTCAACTTGTTTCTCATAAGAGACGCCACATAAGACTTGAACAGTGGAGATTAATATGTGCGTATGAAATTAGGTGGTTGTAGTGGTGAAAGATGAGATCGCGGTGTAGCTGAATAGTAATATCGGAGGTGCCTGACCGTTTGCGATTGAAAACTTAAACCTACATTGAAGTCGGAGTCGCTGGCACTTCCGAAGCACTGTTGTGCTGTCACTGATAGAAAATGTATGTGACATACTGAGCATTACCAGAAAGATACGATACTACATGTGAAAAACAGTACAGTGACAGTCACGGTCAAATTACTATGAACAAATGCAAAGTTACCATCTATCGGTGTTGTGCGAGTTCCACAAGACATATCTGGTCCAAATGCAGAGTTGTAGTAATTGTAGTCATCATAAAAACCTCGACGGTCTTTGACTTCATGTTACATTTTGACACAGGTAGGACGAGCCGGCAATACTCCCCCTCCAAAACGAGGCAATGTTGATTCTTTTTGCGTGGATGAGCTGGGCTAAGATCACTGGCGGGAACATGATAGTACTGTATCTGAGCCCCTGCGCCATTGGATGTGCAGAATACTGCAACACAACCCTCAGGTGCTGGTCCATTAGCGCCACAGAAGGGGTCAGGACATGCAGTTGATACGAATCGTTTGCATAACCTGCCCTGCTCAAACCTCAGCGAGACTTTCAACAATGCATGATGCGTAAGCAATGCTAAAGAAAACTTCTTCTTCATTAACCAGGATAGTGGGCCTATGATCATAATAATAAAGTAAGTGAACAGTGAGCCGATGCCTTCATTTTGAAGGTCTCACCGTTGTCTCCATGTTTCTTGGCTCTAGCCTCAATGTTGTCCTGGATGTCACCCTCGTTAACAGTCCAAGGGTCAGATGCTGATGAGTTGAGATTAGCGGTCCGATTGTCTGTTGCTGGCCCGGAGGGGTTGAGCACTAAGTCGATATCCTCGGGGTTGGTGGTCCAGTGGGACAAGACATTAGAGGACGACAAGCTGGCATTTGTGATAGAACTGGAGGGGACTATTTTTTCGGGTGGGGGGGGTTATACTTCTCAGAGGTTGCACTATCAAATATGATTTTTGCCACATATCACAGAAAGAAACCAGGTCATTCCCTTCGAGTATCGCACCATTTAACCCCATGCCATAACTGAACCATCGTAAGCAATTGCATTACCACGAATATACTAAGCATTCCACTCACCTGGTAATGACATCGGGGCGTTTGAGTATTGTACGCTTCTGTCCATGTATTGCAACGGTACAATCCTTGCTCCCAATATTGTACAGTGTAGCTCGGTAGCCCTTTAAATTACTTCCAACAATGAATACCTCTTTACCGATAACGTGACTGAATGAGTCCACATTCGCATTGCGCAATTTCATCACAAATCTGATGGGTACGTTGGTCTGTAACAATTTAACAGGTGTTCGAGTTGAGCTGCATTGAACTTACGATTGTGTGGTCATGGGTGGACAGTATTGTCAAGCAAGCCTCTGGAATGTTGACACTTTGTACGACCCCCGTCGCCTCATACTCCGGCCCACGAGCGACACTCACCACATCCCCAGGTCTGACATCATAACCCCTGTCTTTCGTAAATTTGATTGTTGGGGGGAGGCGCATCCGTTGAACCATGACTGCAGGAACTTGAATACTTGGGGGTCCTAAGTTTGTATCGTCACCAGTGGTCAGCATAGGATTCACATCCCGGAACCACAGCATGGTCCCTCCCGAAGGAAACCAGTCTACGACGCCGCATTTCCCTATATGCTCTCTGAAAAGGACTTGTATAACATCCCTGATTTGAATATCATCGGGGTCGGGGGGAGGCTCAAAAAATTGCTGAGTTGGCAGCTGTGCTTGTAATGTGTGCTTCAAAGAGCGACGATCCAAATGGTACTTTGAAACTTTGACCTATGCATTAAGTTAGTTTTACAAGATTTGTACTGACACCATGGACCCACCTCTTCCTTCATAGAGGTTTGACAAATGTGAAATATGTCGTCTGTCATTGAAACAATGTGACCTTCTAAACCTAAGTATATACCCACTACGACTCTGACAGTATCGCCAACCCAAAACACGTGCTCGACGTCCTGGAGTCGAACTTCTGATTGTATTTTGTCTCCCTCGATGCTGTATTCCAAACGGACAGAACCAAATGTATGGTCTGTCGAGACTACTTCACCAATCTCTGCGCCAAATTCCCTGATGATGACCCTGGCTGAATCGCCCACGCGCAGGAACTCCAGTGAAAATGCCCGCTCAGCGATCTTCATGGAGGGCCTGTCCCATCCAGAGTCAATATGCAGTTGAATTTCTTCGGGATGAGGGGTGTTGACAACATTTAAGAGATCATGGTGAAAACTCTTTAGTAACAGCCCCTTGTAGTACTCTTCTCCTTTATACGAACATCCCACAACTTCCCCATCATGAATGATATCAGATACTGCATTGCCAGCCGGAAGGCGAGATCGGTCCAGCAATGCCACAGACCCCTTAGGCATAGGATAGGGAAAGTCCCGTAAAGCAACTAAGACCCAGACAAGAGGGTGACCAGACGGCGACTCGTTTGCCGACTTCAAATCTGTGACATAGGCCATGGCGTCCTTGTACTTGCCACGTATGATCCTTACCCACCCTGGACTGGACAGTTGGGATTGTGGATGTTCGACTATCGCACATTCTTTGTCCGAGATCCGAAAATAATCTTTCACGGAAAGTTTGTGTGATATCGGGAGTGATGATGCGATGGCCCGGGGACTCTCTGAGACTACGTAAAGTTGTCCCGGTACCCAGGGGGACACAATAACGGAGAATTTTTTACTTCGAAGGTGTTCTGCGACGTAGTCCGTGACAGTTCCTACCAAATAATGAGTTAGATGCTACGTGATTTAGATTAAACGTACTGTGAACGTTAAGCAAATACATCCTGTTGTCGATCGTGTCGGAGGACCAGGCAGCTCTGTAAGGAATGCGTCTGAGCCTTCCTGGTGGCTTGGAAGCGCGAGCTTGAGCGTCGTATGCGTTGAAGATCTCATCGATCTTCTTAGACAATGTATGTTTAGCTGACTGTCCCGGCAAGGTTGTGACTTTTCGTGGACGCGGAGGGAGGTCATACTCATCCCCCTCTTCTTCTTCTTCTTCTTCTTCTTCTTCTTCTTCTTCTTCCTCCTCATCATCGTCACCCTCTCCTGCTTCCCTGTCGATGAAAATACAATGTTTCACCTACATTTCCTTAGTGTAAGCTCATCGAAGTGAATGTTTCACTTACTTGTTTGCGCTTCGATGCAAATGTAGCTACAAGCATCGAACTCAATACAGAGGGCTCGGGTATGTACCTTCTTTTTAAGGCCATCAAATTATTCATAGCTTCATAGTCGTCGCCGTCACCAGAGAATACCGCAAGTTTGGCTTCTCTCCAGTCATCCTCGCGGTATCGATCGCCGAGGTATGATATTAATCCCTCTTCCGCCTGTCCGTAGGATAATTTGGACTTGAGGTATCGCTCTAGGAAAGACCACGTCCCTGCATCCTCAAGTGGGGATGGCGCATGGCACGTCCCTGTCACGATTATGCGCATGAGGAATAACTGCGACGAGTATCATCATCACTCACCATTCGAGTCATTCCTTATGCGCTTCGAGGGTGGTTCGTCAATCGGTAGTGCCGCGTGTTTGCCAGTCTGACTCGGAGTCATTACTAGCCTGAGTATTGCCGGGCTTTGCCTGTAACTAGTATAGTAGTCACGGTTGGCACGTACTAGTAGCCTGAGTCGAAGTGAACATTAATTTCGGTTTGCATAGGTAAAAGCCTCATTGTAACGTACTAATAGTAGTGTTTATTCAAGTTGGTATGCCAAGTTTACTTACTGGAAGTCGATCCCAGTGTAGTTAGCACGACTTTGATATATCGTATTGAGGCAGTGATCAGTGAGCAGAAAGAAGACTGCAAATGTACAGTGATTGGTATTTATAGTGAATGACTAATTTGGAACCACTACTGTGCTCAGACTAATTTGAAGACTCGTTGGAGTTACTAATACTAGACAATGAGAAATTCGATGATGATTGTGCCAGCCTGAGACTCCTCGGACACCAGCCTGCCAGTGGCGAGTGTGGTGGGTGACTTCTGTGCGCAAACACCTTTCTTTTGTACTACTACCGTGGTGACCATAGTCAATTCTTGAAGTGCCACCGTGGTGCGTGATGCCGCGGTTGCTGAAATTCTCAAGCTTATGCTGTGACTGGGAACTAACTTGAACTTGAATTTTCGGAATTGACTCAGAAGTCCCATTAATAGTATGCACTCACGACTATGACAAACTTCGGCACAGGTCGTGTAAGTGTGACCGACACCATAATGCACCGCTGCCTTTGCTAAAGGCCAAATCGCACGAATCGATATCGATATTGAAATTAGTAGCTAAACTACATATGTATGAGGAGGCAGGAAAAACCAACACTATTGATGACATAGCGGTTGATATAGTGAATGATTCTATGTTCAGACCCAGCCGGCAAATGCCGCGTGAATCTGAGTTTGAATTTAATCATTCACTATATCAGGACGTCTTTTCTCTAAGTGAACCCCTTTCCAGCTACCACGTCCCCGACTTGCATTGTTATCGCGGATCCACCCAAAAACCATCATCCTCAGGCATACCTTCACAATTGATTGATGATGGTATCATTGTTACTCAAAGTCTGTCATCCTTTCGGCAAAAATTGTGTATGTCTTTTCTGTTTCTCTGTGTCCTTGTTTTATTGACGAACTTCATTTTCAGATTGCCTGCTAGCACTGACTTGGGCGTAGCTTGTGTCTGTCTGCTTTGTTGCGAGAGTTTTCGCTGGTGTCAGTACAAGAGAAAAAATTGATGGTGAGCCAAACTCAGCTTTTTCTCGACCTTGTTCTAACAAGGCTCTGCCTAGCATGAAATTTGCAACAGAACAGGTATAACCATTCGGCGGTCGTGTTTTTCAAAGGGACTGACGAAGACCTGAGGCTGGATCAGTACAGAAATGAGGTTGGCGAGTCAGTGTGCTAGGGATAGGGCATCCAGTGAGTGTCGTAGACGAGGAGTCTCTCATACTGATTGAAGGAAGGGGTGTGCAGCATATCATAATCTCTTTTTGGAAGAGGCTGCCAATGCCTCTCAAACATGTTTATTTGCCTGACCCAGCCAGTACTCATGAGGATGTGTTTTCGGTAGGGAATGTCCACGGGAATTCATCCATGACTGTTGGCATTGGACTTTGAGACTTCGAGCTGCGTCGCTATGTGTGCCACCTCGGCATACTCTGATCTCAGCATGTTGCTGTGACTCAGAAATAAAATAAAATAAACAACCTCAATTAGAACATATCTCATTTCTAACTGCCTGGGACTCGTATATTATTTGTGAAAAAAAATAGAAAGGCGCGAAATAAAATGGAACTAAGTGGGGTTAATCGCTATAATGCCGATGAGTGTACTACTACTGGTACCTGCGCATGAGCTTACATCATGCGCACCAGTATTGTAGCATGGGGATTTGATTTCCCTCACAGCATCGATGGCGCTAGGATGGCGAGATTTTTTTATCGATGGCGCTTGATTGGCAAGATTTTTTATTATTACGCTATCGATGGCACTCGGATGACAAGTTGTTTTTGTGACACTTTGAGTTGATATATAAAGTGTCTCATTTCCTATGGCATTTAGACTACTACCACATCGTACAGCTTAGTATGACTATGGGTAACGATGAGAATACTCCCTCTCTTGACGAAGCATCACGCAAGCGCAGTGGTTCGGCGCTTCATATGGGTCCGCGTAAAAAGGCGTGAGTGGTTCAAGTTGCACTCTTGCTAGTGCGTTCCTGAATTTTCCTGAGCAGGACTTCATCAAATCCCCTTGTTCTGCACGGTTGACATTTTGGTCGTACTGTTTTTGCATTATGTAACTATCCTGCTCTCTTGACTGCAGGTATACTCCAGCTCGAAGAATTGCAGGACTCTCCCCTGGAGGATTTTCCAGCTGAGTGAGTTCAGTTGCGTCTATTAGTAGCCGCCGCAAGTATTCTCACCCTACCGCTGACATCAGTGTTCAACGGGAACACAGGGTATTCATAGAGTTACTAGATTCGTATCCTGGTCTGATGGATCATCTAACAAACGGCGAGGAGGAGGATATTATTTATGTGGGAGAAATGGTAAGTTTTGTATGTTGGAAGTTCATCATACTCACCTTTTGCAGCTGGGTAAAGGGGCTTCTGGTGCACGAGGAGACGATACTAAAACCCTCAAAGCTGCTGTCCTCGAATGGCTTGTGCCCAGAGGACAGGCAGTCATACCACCTCTCTCACAAAACATCAAGTCCGACCAGGGGTTTAATCATGAGGTTACTGGTGCGTTACTCTGTCCCGCAGGCCTCGACTGGTTGAATGCAGAGTAAGTCTCAAATCATATCTTCCCTTAATCTAAATATCATGACGCTACCCAGAACTAAGCAGAGTCTTAAGAGCGGTGAAACCGCAGTTCGTGGTGATCAGTGGCCTATTTTCTTATATTCTGGCTATGTTTACGATTCCGAAGATCCATGGAAGGGATTATTAAGAAGTGAGATACTCGTCTTTGTAAGTTAATTCTACGATAAAGTTCTTACCTTTAACAATTACATTTGACAGGGTTTCAAACATGTATTTACATCTCCCAGCTCAGTGGATAAGGAACCCAAAGCTACGCGCTCCGGCAATGCGTACCTCCATGGCATGAAGAGCGTGACAAAAGGTTCCCTTGCATATATTGCAACGCAGGCGCGTATGAAATCTGATCCTTCGTTCGTCTCGTGGCTGATTATTCCTTCAGATTCGGTTTCGTTAAGTTCCTCGTCTGTATTCTCACGGACAGACACAGTCACAGATTCCGAAAATTTCTACCATAGTATTCTCGACCTGTTGGAAGATCCTGACGAAAGTGAAGAAGTATGTGACCTGATGATGTGGTGGACTCGGTTCGTAATCATGCATTATATCTCGAGCTCTAAGTTAATATATTTTACAGTCGGGTGTTCCCTAATTCTTCCTCTTCACAACGCAGCGTCAGCAAAAACAGCGCGCTGTCAAAAATCCGGGAAAGACGTGCTGCCCTTCGAGAATGGACTATTGCTGATGTTCATTAGTCCATTGTATTTCGTAGCTGTACTGCGCTGTAATGCCTGTGAATCCTAGTAATGCAATCAAAGAATTCTCCATAATGTATAATGCAGCACCATGAGCTAGTAATAATAGCATGGGAACCCTCCTACCCAGAGAGGGTTGTGACTCATTGTTGTGCCCTGTCACACTGTCAATGATTGTAGATCTCACCACTGTAGTCTACCTATATAAAGTCAGATGTATTAGTTGGGATGCCAGCAGCTTGTTAACACCAGGCAGCCCATTGTTGTGCCCTGTCACACCATCAATGATTGTACATCCCACCACTGTAGTCTACCTATATAAAGTCAGATGTATTAGTTGGGATGCCAGCAGCTCGTTAACACCAGGCAACCCATTGTTGTGCCCTGTCACACTGTCAATGATTGTAGATTCTGCCACTGTAGTCTACCTATATAAAGTCAGATGTATTAGTTGGGATGCCAGCAGCTTGCTAACATCAGGCGACCCATTATTATCCCCTGTCACACTGTCAATGATTGTGGATCCCACCACTGTAGTCTACCTATATAAAGCTAGGTGTGTTAGGTGGATTTGATAACAGCTTAACAGTGTGTTGATAGATTCTAATAGGTCTAACAATATTGTAGCTTTGGCAGATTCTGCCAATGTAGTCTACCTATCTATTCCTTTATTATTTGGTCTGCAATTATGATATATATTTTCTATATTAGGTATTAGGTACAGTTAGTTAAATCTTTGTCATACAGAAGTCAGATGCCTGATGGATGCGATGGTTGGTTCCAGGAGGTACTGGAGTGCATATGAGGTACCATTTGCACGAGGGCCATGTTCACAGTGATTGTTTCTGTGTACCTGTAAGGATATCGACAGATTACCGATCAACTGTGATACTGACTCCTGATGCCCATTAGATACAGAGAACTGTTCCTCCAGTGCTGTTAGCCTTAAACTAATCCTCTGTTCCACCAAATCTACCCTCGCATGCAAAGCATCCATCTGCTCGTCAGTTTCCAGGAGATCGAATCTCCTACCGAGGTCATGTATGCTTTGCAATATGTCTCTTGCGGTGGGTTCAGGCTCTGAGGGGGTGGCTGCCATGGATGGTATGACAGGTGCTGGCATGTTAACCGGTGGGGGTTGTAGAGATCTGAATGACTGCATATTACGTGATGCCTGCATGTTTGGATCCTCCAGCTGTAGGGACTGGTGTCGGACAGATGGGTGGTGACATACAAGCAGAAGGTGACACTGATACACCTAATGAGTTAGAGGCTGATGAGCATGATCCTGATGGCCAGGAACAGACATTTTTTTGACCAAATTTTGACTTTCTCCCCAGTAACTACTAACAAAGTGGTCGGACACAAATTTTTGGACAGAATGCCCTTGGGCTTCTAGGCCACATGTCAAATTTTTATTGTTTTTAGTAGGAACAAATACTAGGTCATCGTATTTCTGCCGACTTCTGCCAACCACCCTTGACCTACTGCCGGCAATTGCCGCTTGGCAATTGCCACTGGCAGAATGGCAGCATTCTGCCAACAACACTACCAGTGCAGTATCACACAGTGGCGATATCCAGATGCCTCAAACTGATGCAAAGACACGGATATGGAGGCTAAGGAATGTACGACGACAATCGAGACGCCGTCAAACGCAACATAACCGTGAAACACGACAGAACAAGCATGGCAGTGATGTGATGAGAGGCAAGCGAATTGACCAGCCATGAGCAAAAGTTTTGGGGGGTGTCAAAGTGATGGGTGTGATATTGTGGGTAATAGAGTGCATCACAGTATATGGGATAATCATTTATATCATGTGCGATCAGAGGCGGTGGGCAGTCGCGCTCGTCGACTACTCGAGCCGCGCGGCACGGAGACTTCATGACAAACGTCCTGCAAAGGCCTCAGTTCGCAAACGAGAAACAAGACAAGCTGATCTCACATTCCAGGGGGGATTCCAGTGGGGACGCACAGACGTCTGACAACGCACGCAATAGAGACAGGCAGAGCAAAAACCAAGAGTCGACGTTCAAGGAATGGAAATCGGATGGGTTCAAAAACTTTGCGGCCGTTCGGGAGCAAGCGTGAGAACAGCAGAATCGTGGGAATTTGATGCACGATCAAGGGGCCAATTGAGTACTACAGAACCTGGCTTAGGAAGTCAGGGATCCCTTTCCTGTAAATCAGACTCTCCGAGGTCATCTCTTCCATAATCTCGATTGCAATCTCGCCGTTTTGGCCGCGCCCAAACACGACCTGAGGATTTTTTCCCGATAAGGATTGAAGCTCCGGAGTATTCATCAACACCTCTAGCGTGCGTTTCAATATCGCATCCAACGGATCATTGCTTTGACCTGCGCTGGGACCCAGGGAACTCTTAGCTGCGGGGGATGGTACGGCG
Organism: Suillus plorans; assembly: GCF_016647745.1. Classification (NCBI taxonomy): domain Eukaryota; kingdom Fungi; phylum Basidiomycota; class Agaricomycetes; order Boletales; family Suillaceae; genus Suillus; species Suillus plorans. The sequence continues at coordinate 10,869 of NW_024537527.1, forward strand.
AAATGTGTTTCGCTATTCAGATAGGAAGGTAGGTCTGAATCTTGTGGTATTCGATGGCCGTCAGGTTTTCGCTGTTCGAGATGGGTAATTTGGGGAGTAGAGTCCAGCGAAGAGTTGATGATTTGCTGACAGCGGATAAAGGTTTGCTCTGGCAATTCCATTCGCGATTTGAATCCAAGTTCTCCGCAGAGACTTGGAGTGTGTACGATCAGCACATAGGAACATGTTTTTGCTTCTCTTACAAGAAGAGATAGAATCCATCATCGTCATCGAGCAATGGAACTGTACTAATAATTTGAGCACGTTGCGGGAATTTTTTTTGAAATAACGTTACCTGAACTTCAACTTCACGAGATTTTCCCGTCTTATCACAGAATGTGCCATCACCTCATCGTTGAACGAGATAACGAGAGCCTAGACCCATGAACAACTTCAAGGTGTCCGACCTGAGCATGCCGATCCGTGACGGCTACGTCCGCTCCTGAATCTTGTGCGGAGGGGGCGCGTCCTAAAGTAAACGCTTCCCACTAGACAATCACTTACAAAGTATTAATCAAATAATACAACACATACTTCTGGGTCCTCAGTGGGTTCTTAAGCTCCCGTACACGCGAGTGAATCATACGCTGCCAAATGGAAAGATCATACCTGGTGAGCGAGGTTGCGTATGAGTGAGTTCCTTGAACTGCCTTGTTTCTTGATTGCGACAGTATGAATAAGTGAACCACGTTTGCCAGTATTTCATTCTGGAAGATGGTCTTCTGGACCGGAATAAAGTAGCCTCGCCTGAACTGAGGAGAGAGTAAAAAACAAAGTGAAAACTATAGCTTGAGGAGGTAGCATGCTAATCGTGACGTACGTAAAGCGAAACCGACTCTTCCTCAACATACGACAGCAGTTCTGAAATCGATTAGTTTAACGATGTCGCCCTGTGTCATGACGCAGTTGTCGAGCTTTAGATCTCTATGTGCTAGGCCTAGAGAGCGAAGGTATGCGACGCCGTTGCAGATCTGACGGAAGACGCAGAAAATTTCTGGACGTAGCATGCGGCCAGACACGACGACGCTGAAGAGGTCGTAGGGAACATACTCCATGACCTGTCGGGGATGAGAGGAGGAAGTTGTTGTGAACGAGCGATAATCTAACCTCATAGTAATGGCCATGATCGCAGACGATGTTGACTGTTTCGATAACCGATTCGCCGGAACGTCTTGGGCGAAATTGCTTGACAGCATAGATACTAGACAGCACCTCCTGCTTTACTTCGTGCACAAATGAGGCAAACTGTGCCACCCGCACCGGTACCGAGTACACGGCCCCACTTGCCATACTTTTTGGATAGATGAGTGTGAATGGCTTTGGAGAGGGAAAGAATCGGAACAGCAGTGGGGGTTCCTGGGGGACTTTGTGATGGACGTTTAGACAATAGAGATGTGGATGGAGGAAAAGATTTTTGAGGGAAGGATTTGTCCTTTTCGCGGTCACGGGCCTTATGTATGAAGCTGAATGGCGAGGACTTGCGAGTGATTATTATGATTATGGGAACTGCTTGTATTACGGCATTCGTGTCGAAATCATTACCCCTTCGCTGATCTGCAGGTTGAATTTGTGGCTCTGGGAGGAGTATGGGAAGATGAAGCATTGGAGGATGGTGAGACGCTGGAAGATGCAGAAGCAGTATGAGAATGAGAATGAGAATGAGGTATATGGTGATTGAGAAAACGTTTGAGGTCATGAAGAGGGTCATGTTTAGCGGGTGAGGTTGTGCCTGGAGACTGCTGCTTGAGAGCGGATGAAGATGACTTTCAGGAAAACCGAAAACGAGACTGCGTTGCAGTGTCGGGAGACTGAAAAAATGAGTTAGTAAAGTTAAATGGAGTAGCAATTGAGCTGACATTAATATGGTTTCAAGTGGCAAGACAACCATTGCGGTTGATGTCTGGGATGGTGAGGAGAGAATTAGGATGACGCTCGCTGTTAGAATCTGGACTACTAGGTGGAGAAGGGTCATTATTAGAAATACAAAGTTGCTGCATTGGAATTGTTGAGAGCATCACGGGCTTCGACGAGGAGGAGGGCGATGATGGTGATGGTTGGAGCTGAGTGTGTAAGTAATTGAAAGGTTGGAAGACTAAAACTATAGCGGCTCGCATCAAACTAACTGACAAGACATCGCTGAGGATAGGCCAGACAGGCATTTTGACACAATATTGCGAGATATGATCACATGTAAATATATATTTGATTGACGAGATCCTCAGCCCTCTTGATATACTGCTCCATCAGTTTCAAGATCTCCTTCTTGACGTTGCTCAACTGCTGTATCTTTGGCGTCTTGGTGGCAATGGTGCCTAATGATTGAGGGTTAGCTACGTACAGGAAGGAATTTGATATAACAAGATTAGTTAACAGGAACGGGAAGGATATGACACATAGTTGAAGACGAAAAAAGTCGGTTTGGCAGAAGTAAGAAGACTGACCCGCTGCTGCTTTGCGCCTCCCAGTGAAGTGAAGAAATTGAGACCGCAAGCGACAATATTGGCTATGTTGCCTAGAGAGCCGTTAGTATTAACCAGACTTCGTAACCATCGTCCACCATACTTGTTGAACAATCAGGAGGTCACTATCAGGCGTATTCGAACGATTCGACATATACCGTCATGCTCGGTCCTCCACTGAGAATACTGGGAGGTCCAGAGACAGGGAAGCAAAGTGTATGATGGACAGCACGTGCCATACTCTGAGGTCCGCAAACTAATGTAATACCCGTAAGTTGTACATCATTGGAGGCCAGCGGAATTGGTGCTTACCGCTCACAGACATGATGCTCCCCGGTGAATGTCAGGATTCTGGCCGGTCTGGGTAGAAGTCTGGGCACCCCTCGGTACACTCGGCAAATTCAGGTGGAGCCGAAGCAGCGTGTGGCCCACGGTTATTATTATCATCCCACCCCTTTGCTGCCCGCTGCCCGCCAACTGTCAGGAATGCTGCCTCTATGATACTCGGTACGCCTGCTCTTCGTCTTCCTGGCTTGCCTTATTCACATCACGCTCCTTCCCCCTTTTTCTGGACGTGATGTCCATGGCCCATGCGTTGGTATGCAGTCCCTGGCGGCAGCGGGTGAAGTGTGATGTGACTGGTGGGAGAGGTGGGTAGGGGGCGTAGCTATTTTGACGCGGTCCTGCCGCGCCTGCCGCGGTCGTGACGCGGCCGTGATGCGGCGTGACGCGCATGTGACGCGGCACTGACGAGCCTTGACGCGGCACTAACCAGCCTTTGACGCGGCCACTGACACGCCATTCCTATATTCTATATTCCACTTCCAGATCAAGTTGGATGAGTTCACGACCATTCCTTTGTTACTTTATTTGCCTCAGAGCCATGTACAACTAGGTATACATAAGCCAATGACTATTTTCTTTTCCTTCCTCTCTGGACCCTTCGAGCCTGTGGAGCACAGGGCAGACATTCTTCGGCTGGCAGAGAAGGAACTACAGTTTCGGATAGCTCGTCTGCAGACTCCAAAGATGTAGCATCAGAGTTATCACTGAATAAGGGGCTGTGCTGTCAATCACATAGTAAGTTAGATATCTATTGAACGGAGCAGGTAATGTCTTCCTCACTTGAAGTTCACTCTCGCTATAATCTCTTACAGAAACCCATCATTGCTGGTTGCCTGCAGGTCCTGCTTCTTCGGAATCCTCGAACATCCTTGCTTCTAGTGCGGTCAGACACTCGAGGTTGACGTCAGCCACAAAGCTATTGGTAGGATAGCTTATCATGAGATCAGCCCAAGCCATCTTCAACAGCATGCTATCGTTCCATTCTTCGTTTCGAGCTTCAATGCGTTTTTTGAAATCACTGGCCTTTCGATGAGCGACTACGAGAGTGAAAGCATGCACCAAAGGCATGCCACCAAGCCATTTTTCGACTTGACCGGAGGCACCTGGAACATTCTCCGAGAACCAATGTGCAATTTTGGCATACTCGTGAGATGGAATGTCACCACAAAATGGTATGCTGTATGCACCCACACCATCTGGCTTCTTCTTCGATCGCAAGATGTAGTCTATCACAGGGTATGCCTCCGCACCATATTGGTTCAAGTCTGGACTGTCAAGGAGCTTCTGAAACGAAGCAATATGTGGTAGTAGGATGTCGTCCAGTTCTTTTGATACTTCTGCTGACATGAAGTTTTGAATCAAGTCTTCTTCGCGAGGGGTATCCCAAGAGTGGATCCATTCTCCGAGCTACACAATACTTCGTGTCAAGAGGACCGCGAGTATAACCAGTCACTGTCACTCACACAAATCTCATGCCTCTTAGCTTGGTCCTGCCAAAGTTCATCCACGAGATCCCCTTGCTCAACATCACCAGGAGGTGATCCCAAAGTTAATGGGAATCTGCAACCGCGCCACCAGACCACCTGCCAGCGTACTCGGTTGCGTGCACTAGCAGGGAGGCTAACAGTGTCATAGGACTGAATCAGCCGCACAGGATATCAATACTTCCTGAGGCGAGCCAGAGCTCCTTTGCCAGCACTATAGGTGAGTGATCAGCCATATCTCGATTCTCAGCTAGGGTTGGAAATCAAAAAACAAACATCAGACGTGTGTGAAGTGGAGTCGGTTTCTTCTTTGTTGTGGCTTTTCTGCTGCTCCTGAGTTACGGATGTCAGTTTATGTGAGAGGCACAGTTGTTTAAACTTACTTGCGGGTAGGTGGCACTTTTGACTCCTGGGTTGAGCATCCATCGCAATAAAATGCTGCCTTTGGATGAAGATTGCTGGCTCGGCCACCTCTCTGACAAGCAATGTGTGACCAATTTTCACACAGATCACATCGGATTGTCTTTTGACCACCTGCAACTTCATGGCCATTGCCAAGAGCCCCACACCTACAATCAAATGTATAGTCAGATGCTTCACTCTCTCCGTCGTCCAGCTCTAATGGTTTCTTTATCTTGGATGTGGACAGTGATTCCTCTTCGTTGCGAGATGCCTGAAGGACCAATGGATCCTCGATTGGCTCGGTACACCGGCCTGGTCAGACGGCTTTTCACCCTCGTTTATGGATGGCCGATCTTCAGTTTCCAATACCGGTGACAAGATCCGAAGTTTTTTCGTTTTTGTGCCAGAACGTTGGCGTTGGGGTGGGGCTTTGTTCTTGGAATTACTGCCTGTGTTCAGTGTTACCACCTGCTTGTATTCTATATTCTGTGTAGTTGCAGGGTTTTTGAGCCAAATAAGATTGTCTGGATCAACAGCAGCCACTGCAGTGCGAGACAAAGAAATGATAGGAATTGAACTTGGTGACTGCAGATCACATTCGACATGAACATGGTGCAAACGTTCTGCGGCTGCTATTTGATGTTCAGCAAAGAAGTTCTGCGCATCAGAGCCACCACGTAGCCTATACACAACACCATGAACATTGAAGCCTCCTGGTGCCGGGATGTCATGCAAATTGCCCACAAGATGGCTCTTGACAGTTGCATTCTTCAACAATTGTGCATATCCTCCATGAGAAAGGTCATCGTAATGGTAGACCCTCTTGCCGTCCAGTGAGTAGCGAGTAATAAAGTGTGCCAGCTTTGGTGTAGGGTCACAAAAGGCAAGGCCAACCACATCGTAAACGAGGGAACACTGTTCTTCGGCTTCTTTTGTGAGGGGCCTTATGTGCTTGGGAATGTTCCATTTGTTGTCGTGATGAAGAACATCACCGAACTCGACTATCAACATCACAGGAATTCCAAGATACAAAGTGATGAAATTGGGGGAGCCATCACATAAAACCTGTGCATCCAAAGTTCGCCAGCAATAAGTCTTAGAAGTGGCCTCCTTGTTCACGCGAATGAGATCACGAAACCAAGCAGCTAGATCGCCCTTGTATTGAGCTGAGAGTTTGACATTAAGCTGAAAATGACACTTTGGGTGCGGTTGACGTGGTATTTGCCAGTGCATTGGGCCTCCTGAAGTACCAGAGCAAAATTGTAGGTCTATGATCTGTGCCTCGAAGAAAGTGCGAGCAAGGTATGTCTCTTCAGGTGGCATCTTATGCAGCAGTAGTCGGAATGCCCTTCCTAGCCAGCCCTAGTGTAAGGTACTACTATTAGTGAAACTCTAATTTGCGAAATACAACAGCACACTTACAAATACTCCGTCTGCACTTGATATATCCTTGATGATTCGTGTGGCCCTCAGATTCTTGCGGAACCCATCACGTTGAGTCGTCAAGATACGAGATGCATTAGATGTCTGATCAATGCTCATATGAACTTTCATGACCTGATTCAGAGCCCATAAGGGATGTTCCTCACGGATTCCAAGGAAGCGTGGCTGGAAGACAGTATAAAAGTGAGGGTGTATGGTAATGAACATGAGCTCCAGGCATGTATCAAGCCAACATGAGTTTTGAGACCAGGGATAACTGGGGCGCGAGCTCAGTGGATGGTTAGTGATGTTGGAGTCGAGCGAATTGTCAGAATCTGAATCTAAGTCTTCTTTGGATGCCTGTTGCTTGTCGCGAGATTTTGAATGAGTTCTCAGAAGCTGTCACGAGGTATCAGGAGGGCGTCCATCGTTTTTTCTGGACTTGGACCGATGTGATCGTGGTGCTCTTTCTGGATGAGTACGACCATGTATTTGTAGATTGGTTTGCCAGCTCTTGGCTGCTCCATAGCGAATTGGAGCACCCACTGATGGAAACAAGGGGTGTTTAATATCAAATTAACACTGACAATATACAACATACCACTTCGGCCAGCTGCACGTAGTTGAAAACTTTCCATAAAAACCTGCAAGCAAAGCAGCCCCTCCATCAAGTTGTAGCGCTTGCCAACTGTGGCATATAGCTTTGCATGCATCGCTTCTTCTGCATTAGTAGAGTTTGGCATTGCCTGGAATAGACCCGTTTTCATCTTCTGAAACGGAGGAAACAGCATCTGGGCATGGCTGTCACGAAGCCACCACTCTAGCCATGGCTTTGTCTTGGGATAGTCTCGTAAAAGGGATGCAACCTTTTGCTTGAAAGTGTCCATATCCAAGACCAACAGCAGGGCCAGGGCACGACTCTGAAAGTTGTCCGCTTTGGCAGGGTCAATAACTCCACTGATTTTTTTGACACGTGTGACCTGAGACCGGTAATGCTGCTGACAGCCTTTGAGGAGTGCTCCTGCTGCATCTTCAAGTTCAGCCTGAGAACGTGAATCCTCACGATTGGTCCAGAACATAATGAATGCTTGAGTAAACCCAACTCGTTCGGCCTTGCTGAAGTCAACAACCTGGATCAGCAAATGTCAGAATGAACACTATGTACCAGTAACTGGAGCCTTACATTGCCAAACAATTCATCATTGACTTCACGCCCGTGCTTCTCGCATTCATCTGCCATGGAGTTGAAAAGGACAAGAAAATGTAATCGGTAGTGCTCGGCTGAACCTCCATTTGCATAGGTCATGAGTCCAGGTACTCAGCATGCAAGCAAAGCAGAGTATGTCGAACTAATTATAAGAAGATCCTTAGATGAGTACCAAAATCCATGTGCTGCATCCAAAACAATGCCATTCACAGCCTCGTCCTCGATGAAGTCGGTCACCAGTTGTGACACCATGAATTGAGTTTGAACAACAACGACAGTCACTGCTTCGAATTGAGAATACAAAACATATCCTGGATGGTTCTTCTGGAATTCTGCGAAGTCATCAACGAAGTTCCGAGTGGACTTGCCCCGTAGTGCTTGCAGCTCGGCCTTGACACGGTCCTGGTTGAGAAGCACTGTGGAGATCGTTGCAACAGATTCACGGGTACCAGTAAGGCTGTTACGACCAGCAATTAATGCCGCAGGGCCAGCAGCAGGATTTTCGAAGACAATTTGTTCGAATCTTGTCCGCTCGTCACGAGATAGATGCAAGATGTGAGTTTGTTTTGGATGGTGGTGAATGCCCTTGTGAATGTAGTAGACGCCTCCTTTGAATGAATACAACACTGATGTGACACCGCAGTCGATGTGCTTGAGCTGACTACCACAAAGGCACGATGCATTGAGTTGTCCCATGATACCAGCCCGGCGGGTCTGCGGACGTGTGACTACCTCACAGGTAGGTTCATCACAAGTAATGACACCCAGGCAAACACATCTTGTCTTTTTGCCTTGCGACCACGCGAGTGCCGACTCTGACCCCCTCTTGTCTCCTCCTCCTGGCTGACAAGCCCAATGTTCACTAAGATTATCAGTTCTCAATACCTCCTCCCATGTGAATAACCTTTCAAAGTCACCGTCCGGCCATGGGTCCCATAACTCATCTCCACCGCCAGATTTGGGATGTAGTGAATTGGATGATTGATCCAGACCATGGCGTTGATTTGTTCGGGCTGCAGAAGGACTAACACTTCGGGTACGCCGGCGTGGTATAGACTTTGTGTCTGTGCAGAGTTCAAATAACTCCTGTGAGTGATGTTTCATGTGTTGAGGGAGGGGTGGTGGATTTGGGACGGAGTGTGCAGGGTCATGTGATGGCTGAGCGGTCTGCACGGAGGCCGGAAGATAAGCTATTACATTGCCTGTTCTATTTGTCAAATCTGAGTTCACAAGGAGAATATGTCGGATGACGCACCTGAACGGTCATAGCAGGGTATGAGGTCCCCAAAACTCAGCAGCGGACCCGGCCGATCTGGATAATTTTGATTCTCTGTCTCGTTGGGATAGAAAAAGTTGAATATATGTTTGATTAATTCCTAAAAGATGGTTATAACAAGTTTACTCCGTATTTCAAAGCACTCACAAAGGCCATGATACGATTTACAGAAGCGCGATAATAAAGGTTTCTTCTCGAGCCCAGAGGAGACAAAACGAAAGAATGCTTAGTAAAACAAATTTATTACTGCCTATGGACAATTACAGTGTACGACGTCTAATTCTGTCAGGATGAAAAGGAACACTGTTAGAATATCAATTATTATGACAGATCTAAAATAAAATATACCTAAGTTATACGGACAGTGTGACAGTTGAGGTGGTGAGGTTTGATGCGGCATGTGGAGGTGGTGAGGTCTGACGCGGCATGAATGAAGTTTGACGCGGCAGTGACGCGGCGTGACGCGCGGGTGACGCGGCAGTGACGAAGTTTGACGCGGCGTGACGTGCCTGTGACGCGGCAGTGACGCGGCATGGAGGAGGTTTGACGCGGCACAACTTGTTTGACGCGGCACTGACGCGCATGTGACGCGGCAACTGACGCGGTATGTGCTATGGTTGACGCGGCACTGTAGTAGGCCTTGACACGGCATAGAGTGTGGATGTTGATATTAGTACAGAGACTTGCGAAAATATTTGGGAGAACTTGTCGTGGTGTGAGTAGTGCTTGACGTAGCCTAAACGAGGCTTCTGATATGCCATGGTTGGGGCTTGACGTGGTGGTGCAGGGTATAGAGAGAGGATCAAACTTGGCAGGGTGAGGTCGAGGCTTGACGCAGTGAGACAACATTTGACACTGCGTCTGAAAACCAACATAGATGAACGAATTAGAGGTACACAGCCAGACACCCAGGTTCACCAACGGTTGGCCCAGAAATCCTATAGTTAGGATGGTATTAGACGTGATTGAGTGCGAAAAGGATCTGCTGGTTTCTGTACAATTGAATAGGAAGTGCGACACCGAGCACGATAGCGAAACTCAATTTATCCTGGTGTTGTCCCACGGACGATGTGGTTTTGAACCTGAGGACAGTTTTGACTTTAGCCGTCGGCAGCGATATTACTTTTATCCGGTGGATGTGGGTGATCGAAACCTGATTACAGGCTGTTCCAGAAAACAAGAGCTAATGAGCTACTGCACTGATAAGTTCAATCAGACAAGCCCATGCACCTACCTTAGTAAACCCTTGCCCGTGAAGAACAGCTCAATAGTAGCGTCGAGTAGCCTTTACCTTCTTGCTGAGATCAGCACAGTCCAATCACCACATAGTGTTGATCCTCGTGCCAGGATTAACACAGTACGAGTCACTGTGTAGCGTTGATCCTCGTGCTGAGAGTAGCACAGTGCAAGTCACTATGTAGTATTGGCCTTCGTGCTCATGTTTACGCGGTACTGGTTATTAGCTTCTGACAGCACATCCACAGTTATCGTAAAAACCTGAATATCATTATTTGTTGACTTGGAACATTTCCATCACCGCTGAACCAGATGAGAACAAAAACATAGGCCAGCTTCGGAATGCATACATGATTGATATTAAAGGCCGTGTACTGTACAGCTGCTAGTCTAAACAACAAGCCTCAAAATGTCGTCCATACTTCCTAAGGCATTCTGGCTCGAATTAGCGGCAGCGGGAGAATTTGTGCGTGATCTGTAAGCCTCTGGAACCGCTACATCAACCATGAATGGATTTTGAACAACCTGCCGCTGATAACGCTGCACATCTAACTCGATGGTATATGCAATGTACCTAAGTATAGGTCAGTTCAAAAATCAACCAGATGAGAACAAAAACGTACGCAGACCAGCCTGGCGACCCCCACGAATCTCCCCACTGTTTCTGTCTGGCTTCAAACCACATCTCGACCTTGGACCAGAAGTCTTCGCCTTTAGCGGTGCGCCCAGCATGACCGCGTTTTCGCTTCTTCCTGGTTGGTTCGCTGATGGAAGAATCTGCGCCACTGATACCACCACTGTCTTCTACTGTAGGTGCCATGCTGGAAGTCTCATCTTCATCCTCTGCACGATCAAGCAGATCAGGATTTTCATATGCAAAGCGACGCTGTAATTTACAACACAGTGAGACAGACTGGCAGTATTAGTAGAGTGAAGGAACAACATACTAGAATGGCCAACCGGCGCGTGCTGCATGTCCAAGGTCTGAATTTCCACCTGCGCGACGAAAACGACTGGAGCTATCATATACAAAGTCTGAGAGTGTACTGGTGTCATCACCGATGACACTGTCACGAATCTGAATGGAGGTATGTTAGTTGAGGACCCAATAAATATTATCAGTGTTGTACACACCAGCTCGCGAAAGGAATTCCGAACACTCGAACACTGGTGTTTAACAAAACCCATCAAGTATCGCTCTCTAGCTGGGTTGCCATATATATTCGTGAGTTTGAAGGCTTCGCGATCTTCGTGCAAACATTTCTAGAGTATCAAACAATAAGCATACAGTACTATATGCCAATCTGGGACTTACTGCCACGTCAAAATGAAGCGACATAAATGTGATCCTGGTGGCATCAAAGATAAGATCACTCGCAACGATTCGTATGTTCATCTAGTATATACATCAGATTTGTGAATAAAGATGGCGCAGGAAAATTGCTCACTCGTTGCTCAGGACTGAGTGAAAAGGTAGCTTCAAGACGAATTTGCAGGTCAGCGAGAAGGTGTTGCGTAGAAACATGTGATGCAGCTATTAAGCGTTGTTCTTTGAGAAGGCAGAAAACGCTGCCAAGGAGATATGTTCGTGTTGCAAGATCAGGTTTGCTGAGTCCACATCCGAGCTGCAATGCAATGCTTTCATCCAAATACTACATATAAGAAAAATTGAATGGTCAACATACCTTGGCAAAACCATGTAGGTTTGCCCGCAAGTCTTGTTCCATGTCACCAAAGCCGAACTGGTTTGCAAGGGCATCCACAAAGAGGGCAGACAATTCATCCACACGTAACTGGGGGTCAATTTGTGGTTGATGTAAACCAGAATCTGGAGATCTAGTACGCCGGGAGCTTGGACTTGAAGCCTGGGAACCCACAGGTGGAAGGGAGAAATTAAAGGCTGTGAGTGACCGTGGCTGGGAACCAGTAGGCGGAATGGAGAAGTCAAAAGACATTCTTGGAAGTATAGTGCATGAAAATGAATGACCGGCTTGAGAATAAGTCACTGGAGACTGCTCGATCAAACAAGTTCAAGAGGTCCTTTTATACAAACTTGCCTTATGGCAGTGGATTGAAGGTTTCATACAGGTTGGGATCGACGAATCGAGGTTTTGGTGCACAGATAATTTCCGTTTCATCATTGTAATAAGGCTATGTTCAGAATTGACATGACTTTTACGAAGTCAGTGTGATTGGTGAGAATCAACTAAGGAGACACGTCAATAAGAACATGGTTCATACACGTGACTTGGATGCTGGCGTGATAATATTATATGTTAAAGAATCTGCTCCTCAGTATCAGGCTATTCTAACGATAGTAGATGATATGAGGGAATAAGTATGTTATATAATGTGCTTCTGAGTATTGGGTTGTCATCCTTGTAATACAGACTGTACCTGACTATGCTGTTGTAATGATGTATTAACTTGGCGACCTCGTCCACCTCGTCCACGCACTGAGGTAGATGTCAAGGGTGCTCCACTTGTGGTGTCATTAGTACGTGTCCGAATTTCCCTCGCAGCACCTTCAAGAATTGCAAGATTCATATCTGGTTGCCTAATTGGTATCCGAAGACCCTGCATGTGCTTTGCATTATGCATTTGCGCAGTGTTGAGTATGAGATCACCAGGATCCCCACTATGATGTATCGCAAGCTTTGTTTTTGAAGTCTTGACACGTTCTTCATAAATGAAATCAGTGCCTGATGCTGCACATTTGTGCAGTTGACATTGATGTTGCAGATTTGCTGTACATAAAATTTGCTTTTCAGAGATTCAGTGACGACACAGGTTTATGTATTAGATAAATTACAAACCTCAATAGGATAAAGTAAAAATCCCCCATGTGGCCTTACAGCAGGCATCGAGTAGGATGCAACTGATTCACCAATAATGCCACATTCGAGAAGTATTGCATCTGGATGTAGACACATATCTGCTTCAGAATCTTTGCGCTGAATCAGTTCTCGGACACATGCTACTATGGGAGACTGTTCTGCAGTGTGATTGACTGCAAGGACCCAGTCTCCAATTTTACAAATATCTCCATTAAAAAGAACAACAGACTTGCACGTTCGGAAATTATTTCCTTCCAGAATATTACGTGGAAGTGATGCAAGTGCATCAGGGAAATGTTGTCCTGTCTCGGTAGCCATGTATGTTCGGAGTGGTAGGCTATCACGAATGCACTGGCCTACAGACACTAATACTTAGCATGTGATCACATCAACCAGAGTTTCGTCAAACCTCACCATATTTTGTAGTGTCCTGTAGAGTGTCAAGTCCAAGATAATCTGTGATAATATTTGGTCGTCGAATGAGAGTCAATGGGCCCTTTCCAACGACAACATTGACTTCTGACTTGGGTAGTCCATGTATGTCTGACGAAGAATTGGAGACTTCGAACTGGACAGGGCTGTTAGACTCAGAGTTGTGGGCTTTGGTATTGGGATCACGGATAAGTATTCGTGCTCCAGAGAGGATATGGCGGATACGACTTCCATGAGCAAAAGAATGTGCAATATCCCGAGAAGGAGCACAATGGTTCGAATGAATGCTCTTTGCTCGGATGACTGCATTAAATGATTCAAAAGACTCTGTTGCAAATAAAGCAGCTGGCCCAAATCGTCAAATATGATCAACAACATGTAATATTATGTGAAACTTGGATTTGTTGAACCATCGAGGGGTCCACATGGCAGTACATGCGAGAAAGTTGTCAATGGCGACTGTGAGTTTGTTCTATTGAACACAACTTAGTTCAAGTATTACTGCTATGACGAGGCTGAAACTACAATACCTACCAGATGATCTGTGCAATCATCGATTTCAGGCTGCCAAATGAGTGGCATCAGATTTGACAGTGCGACCCAGGTATCGTAACAATCCTTTGGTACCAAGTCGTGGAGGACGAAGGGTGCAATCTGTGCAATGGCACGAAAATCACGACCAACAAGAGATCCTGCATACTGAACTAGCGTGTGGCCATTGAGATTGCTAAGTCCAAGACCTGCAACATTAACAGAGGAGAGGCGAGTCTCCAAAAGCTCACGCTTCAACTTGTTTTGTCCAATCCGTATTGAGATGGCATCACGCCAAAAATATTTGACAAATCCCAGAAGGACAGTATGGAGAATCTCCACGGGCGTGTCCGTGTGAGGATCAAGACCTGCAATATCAACAAAGTCAATCCTAACTCAATATCAATCAAAACTTGTTAAAAGACCTTTGACTCGCCACACTGGACTGATGACATTTGCGGGCAACGTCTCTTTTACCCTGTTGAGTGCTTCCTGCTTCACACTATTGCCTCCACGAATTTTGCTGTATGACTGAGCGAGGCAATTCAAAAACGATTCGAGGAAAGTGTCTTTAATGCCAGTGGCGGTCTTCCTTTGCTTGATCCTGGTCTGGTTCCCAACCGTTGATGCATCAACAAACATTGACTTAAGTTCAGCTACAGTTTCGTCCTTGCAGCGTGCTTCTCCTATCTGCCATAATCAATCATTAGATTCCACGAGTCCGTCGCTCACTTATATTGAATATTACCTTGACGAACTGCTTGACCCGAGTTACCAACTCTTCCATAGTTTCTTTTGTGCGTTTCCGTGCAGACTTTAGAGGAGCATCATTACGAGTCTCGTACTCACTTCCACTAAACTCCTCGGCTATGTTGTTATCGTGATCTTCGGCTCGTGTGGTATCTTGCGCAGAATTACTCTCCTTCGCCACTGTACCATGACCCTTAACTTTGCAAATCCGGCAGAAATACTTTCCCATTGAACCGATGTGACAGGCCATCTCACTTTGCATGGGGTTGTCTCTGAGCAACGCCAATACTGACAGAATGACAAGAACATATTCTTCGTGGACACAGTCCCAGGCCCAGATGCCATGCTCCCATGCGTTTCTGAATTGTCTGAATTAACACTTCTGCTCTCCTGCTCATGATAAATCTCACTTACTCCAGTTGGTCGACAATGCCGTCCAACATCTCGAGCGGAGGGGCAAGATTCGAAGTACAAAGAAAATGAACATTGTACTCTTGATGGACTGCTGTTCGTGGTAATCCTGCAGGCGTAAAAAGAAAGGAATTATGCTTGTTCCACTTTTTCGATAAGTTGCCTGATGTGTCGTCACAGTATAACCAGATAGGCATTGCATATACACGAGCACCAGAAGCCCGAATACGCCATTGATTGCCTTCGACAGGATTAGTCAATGTCCATGGCTGTAGTTCGCCATCCAGTTCACGTTCAATGCCTAAGCAGACATCAATGACGTGCAACAGCAGAGGAAGAACACACTTTACCATATATATGGCATGCACGAGGTAGTCCAGATGTTGCACCACTTGAATCCCAGTTTTTGAATGATACAAGGAGATCGTCTTCTGATACCTCGAATGATTGAAATTGTTGTACGATCCACCCGCAATTCATTTCACGAGCAACTGGCTGCAACCGCCAAGCCCTAGCATACATTTTCTTGCAACGAATGAACCAGCGAAACGGCATGCAGGCTTGGCCGCTGGTTAATAATGCAGGCTCGAAAATGAAGAAATCTTGATTTTGCAGTCGAACAACAGGTGTAAGTAGCTCCGGATCAAGTTCCTCGAGCCAGTGTTTGGCTTGCCAAGCTTCATTTAGTTTCGTACCAGCATCTTCAGGGTAAAAGTGCAGCAGCGGGCGAACTCAAGGATTCATCATTTCCTTCAAAGAGTACTGAGAGTGTGATCGTTTTCATTTCTGCAGTATGACATACCTGCTGAATAAGATCAGCCAATGAGTTAACATAGTACCTATGCCCAAGAGCGCCATCATAAGGAATCGAGCGTATACCACACAATCTTTGAATTGTGTCTTCAATGCATTTGACAGACTTTACAGAAGGCACGTCATCTACATTATTGACCCGAAGTAGCCACAGCAAGATATCAATTTGTCGCTCTGAAAAAACTGAACGTGGGAGGTGCATGAGAATATCAAGTGTACATGTCTAAAAACCTGCCGGATCAAAAAAAAGTAGCAGGCAGATCAATACAGACGACTTACAATTTTATCTGGCCACGGGAACCATTCCTCATTCACAACATGTTGTCGAGAACGCTTTCGATCCCTGCCAGTTCCAGCTCGGATGTCAGGATCATCAGGATCATCTTCTGCTCAAAATTCAAACAGTGAGTGGCACAGTACAATGTGTATTTAGAGTAGCATACCATCATGCTGCATCCGTCCCATAGAAATCCCTTCATCATCTGACATCTCGACTGCGTGATCATCCGACAGGTCATTTTCATCTAAAAAGTCACTCAACCCTTGAGCAATCATTGCCTTTGTAATCGCAGGCGCAGATTGTCCGAAACGGTCACTATGATCTCCACCATCAATCTCACCAGCCATTGTGGCAAAATAGTCGTAGACATTGTTTGTTGAGTCGCCCAGCTCGAAATCAGGAGTAGCCATGTCATCGAGAAGAAGATGAAGTCCTGCGACAGACTTATCCTTCATAGATTGAGCCTCGGCTTGTGCTGAACTGTCCCCTGCACGATTCTGCCGTTTCGTTGAGTGATATTTAATTGAATCTTGATGTGTTCTCATCGTCTGATGTACCTTAGCGGCCCGCTGAGTATGAGGCTTATTGTCCTGGCAAAGGTTGCAGACCCATTTGTCTCCAACGACAGGCGTCCAAACTAAAATTCATTATGATCTTGGGTGTCAATAATCAGAAACTCGTCGAGATCACTCCATACCATTAGGGTCGGGAAATTCTCCATCCAAGTCAGGCATAGTGAGTTGAGAACGGACCTGTGGATCAAATGATTATTACACTGACAGACAATAGAGCAACGACACGAGGATAATTGTAGGAAGCCATTGATAGATAGTACCTACAGGACAGCACTGCGGAGTAACACCGTTTGCAGGATAGATGAGTTTCGGCCGTAGTGAATTGACTGAATGGGCTTGTTGAACGAGTAGTTATCGTGCTGACAACAAACAGACGAAAGCCTAGTGATGACTAGAAGAAGTCCTACGCGCACTGCGCCTATAGGGCGGAGTCGCAGAATGGCGTTGTTCCTAAGATAGATTGCTCTTAGCGGATGGTCAAATTCGTTACGCATCCCAGGTTGGACTTCGAATGAACCTGAGGCCATCCGCTCGGCAACTCCCGGACAATTGAGCATCAAGACTTCGTCTTTTTTTATATTCCACCGAAGGAGCGTATTCCTTCTCAGTGCTCGATCCTTATTCAAAACGGTACGAGAAACGTAGTTTATTTACATTGAGTGCAAAAACGATCAGGTTGACCTCAGGCTTAACTAACTTCTTGGGGTGTAATGCAACAATATAGGACTGACGCGCAAGATGCATACTAGTAGTATGAACGCAGAGGACAAGCACTGTAAATTTGGTGAGAGGTGAATACAGCACTATAGAGGCTGTACGCAGGCAGACACTCATATGTTGATCATTAACGATGATTCAAAGTGTTTGGAATGCGATATGAAGTTGTGTAAACATGATCTGTACGTAGGAATTTGTTACAGTGCCGCGTCAATTTCACCTGGCCCGCGGGTAGGTGATGAGTCAGCCATGCTCGTAGGAGTGCCGGCGTCTTCAAACTCCGTCAGAGCATCGCCACCTGTACCAAGACTTGTACCCAGACATAGACTTACACCAAGACCGGCCATTTCAGGAACGTCCTCGCTCCCCGAGGCCACGCTAACCTCTTCTTTGAACATTGCATCCAGGTCCGATCGTCCATTTTCCATCTTGACCCCGCGCAACGATAATAACATTGGCGACGTCAAAGAACCCTTCTTCATCACAATCTGTTCGGGAGTACCGTTCTCTGTTGGATTCGAAAGGCCGGAAACCTCTTCCATAGACTGTGTCGCTGATGAAGAACCAGTGTTAAAGATACGGGTGGATAGCGTCAAAGAAGGCGGGGCAAGCTGAACGGCCTTGATGAGTGCTGCTTCGAAGACACTCGTGGCTTGGCCCGCTGTTGAGTATCTGAGTGGGGAGTAACGGACCGAGATCTATGAAATTGTGGGTTTTCCGACACGATATACCAATAATCTATTTAGTTATTTGACGGCGTCAAGCAACGAAGATATCAATACAACAAAAATTACTTCATTCTGTAGCAACACTCCTTGTATCAAGATTGAGACACCGGGGGAAGCTAATGACGGTAATGTGACCACGAAAGTGCACTTCATAAACCCTGTCATCGGGAAAAATAAAATATAGGTGATTAGCTGAGGGAAACAGCTGTGATTCGCGTTTCAGAGGGACCAGCCTGTCCCCACTGACCCGCTCAAGTACTTCTAGGTCCTTTATATTGCCGATACGAGTTCCGTTAGAAAGGAGGAACTCCAGCAGATGTACATGGTGGTCTCTCAACTCCATTATTCTTCCAGTGATACCAGAGGAAACACTAAACTTTTTGGTGGTATCATTGTCTGGTAAGGGATACTGTGGATCTTTAGCATTTAGTAATATGTAGAATTCAAAAATACTTACCGACAAGTCTGTATGTGGTTGGGTGGCCCAACTGTCGTCTACGCCCCAATGCTTGGGATAAATGCTAAATGTTTGACTGACTAATATTAGTCATAATATTCCCTAGCTCTCCGAGGAGACCTATTGAGTGCGAGTCATGTACTGAAAAATCCTTGAATTTAGAGGTAAAGGAGTGGCTGATAATTTTTGTTTGAGGAAGGAATGAAATCAGTGACCTTAAGCTTGGACGTGGAGCGAGCCAAATATTTGGTGTTTGAGAAAAGTTGGGTGAATGGCGCACCAGTTTTGGAACGCCGCGGCTCTCTGTTTGACGAACCGTGTTGAGAACGTTCGGGAAATGGCGACTATAGGCCCTTACGTAGACTCTGGGCCCCTTCGGCAGGGCTTCAGGCGGAGTTTAAACGTTGTGCTCAATCGTTCCAGTCTCATTAAAACTTTCTCGCAGCCAAGGCAGCTTATGAAACGTCTATTCGGGGTCAAAGTATGCTCTTATACTTCTCATCGTGTCTCTTCTGAAATCTCTTGCAGGACGTGGAAGAAATTGTTGAGGATGGAGCTCCGTCTGGAAAGAAAGACTACTTAGTTTCGGACACTTTCAGTGTTAAAGATATGGATCCTAGGGTTGCAAAACTTGGACCATCCGGCCCAACGTGTGAGGCCATCAACCTCATGATATTTCTGATGATGCGCGGTGTTCGAGTCATTTTATTCTGCAAGGTCCGTGCCACAATCCAGACTTAATTGGGCTTCAGTGACCTAACTTAAAAGAATTCAGATTCGAAGAGCTTGCGAACTGGTGAGCCAGAGTGACACTTAACTTTGAGTTGACCCGGGATTGATGTCCGAAGGCGATGAAAGCTCTGCGCCAACGACTTAGCGCCGAGGGGCGCCTAGACATTCTTGCAAAGATCATGCCTTACAGAGGAGGTCAGTGTTTGTTGGGGGCATCTTATTAACCTGCAACTCATCACATGTAAATATATATTTGAATGTCAAGATCCTCAGCCTTCTTGATATACCGCTCCATCAGTTTCAAGATCTCCTTCTTAACGGTGCGCAACCGCCGTATCTTTGGCGTCTTAGTGGCAATGGTCCCTAATGATTGGGGGTTAGCTACGTACAGGAAGGAGTTGGGAAGGCTGAATCACGAACCTTCCCGAGCTACCGTCTCGCTGATGATGCCGCTGACTGCCTTGTACAGACCCAACATGACCCGCCCCACCTGAGGCAGGTAGAAGCTGCCAATAGATGCACAGGCAGACACGTTTGTCTTGAGGACATTAGATAAAATTTTGATATTATCAAGGTTGCTTAGGACATCCATATTCTGCGCCGCTTGAGCCGTCAATGAATCCCACTTGATAAAATTGTGAGCAAGGGACTTCTTTTGCTGATGAAAAAGGTACACACAGCGTTATTCGGTAGTCCATCAGATAATCTAGCCACGAGACCAGCCTCGATGGCAGTAAGCCAAACCAAGGCAGCTGAGCCCTGGATAAGCGAGGACCCGGATGTAGTTGACTGGAAGGGAAGAGTTAAGAGACGAAGAACATCCGTGGGCCTGTGATATAACAAGATTAGTTGACAGGAACGTGAAGGATGTGACGCATAGTTGAAGACGAAAAAAGTCGGTTTGGCAGAAGTAAGAAGACTGACCCGCTGCTGCTTTGCGCCTCCCAGTGAAGTGAATCAAAGCGCTGACAACGAAGAGATTGAGACCGCACGCGACGATATTGGCTATGTTGCCTAGAGAGCCGTTAGTATTTACTTTTGGTGTCCTCACTCTGAATTGATACCCACCCAGGCGGAGGCGGCGAATTGAGATAGACCGGTCAAGACCCTTGCATCATTTGTTTGTAACTAATGAGCGAATGAGGTTAGAAAATGGGCAAGGAATATGGATTTACGCAGACCTGGCGACAAAAGAGATTGGACCAGGTGTATGACGGGACCTGGGAGCAAAGTGTTTGGAAATCACCAAACTGAATCGTGTAGGACGTCCAAAGCTCTAGAGTCGTCAAGCAACCAAGCAAGCAATTGAACGCTGCATGTAAGAAGATATGAAGACACCGCAAATAAACTCAGAGACAGGAGCCGTTAGACTCCTCAGACAACGTTACTGTTTGTCTATGTTGTCAAATTGCGAACTGGTGTTCTCAAGTTTCCTTTTATGTAAACACCCCTTGCTCCGTTCTAAGTATACTTGGTATAGTCGCACCAGAACCGGGGAAAACGAAAACGAGACTGCGTTGCGGTGTCGGGAGACTGAAAAAAATGAGTTAGTAAAGTTACATAAATGGAGTAGCAATTGAGCTGACATTAATGGGATTCCAAGTGGCAAGACAACCATTGCGGTCGATGTCTGGGACGGTGAGGAGAGAATTAGGATGACGCTCGCTGTTAGAATCTGGACTACTGGGTGGAGAAAGGTCATTACTAGAAATACAAAGTTGCTGCATTGAAATTGCAGAGAGCATCACAGGCTTCGACGACGAGGAGGGCGATGATGGTGATTTGGAGCTGAGTGTGTAAGCAATTGAAAGGTTGGATGACTAAAACTATAGCGGCTCGCCGCTCGCATCAAACTAACTGACAAGACATCGCCGAGGATAGGCCAGACAGGCATCTCCAACAATCAACCTACGGCGAACGCCGGCTTGAACACTCCGAACCGGTTTCATACGCAAAATGAACCAGGTGGATCAGGAGGTCACTATCAGGCGTATTCGAACGATTCGACATATACCGTCACGCTCGGTCCTCCACTGAGAATACTGGGAGGTCCAGAGACAGGGAAGCAAAGTGTATAATGGACAGCACGTGCCATACTCTGAGGTCCGCAAACTAATGTAATACCCTATTTTGGGTGTTGAACCGGGGAATGCATGTTATGACTTTATGCATCGGGGAGAGAGGAAGACAGGCAGTTTATAACCTTCACTTGGGTTAGAAGGCAAGGTACTCGTCAAAATGTTGGATGAAATCATACACGATTTAGGAAACACGAAGGCGAAGATGTAGACTGTAAGTCGATCTTGTTCATGGCTGCTCTGTAAAAATATAACGTTGAAACGAAACATGAGCACGCGTTGAGAGATTTGAGCATTGTGATTCTCATGTCATTGAATTTCGTGCCAACATCCAATATTTGACATTCCAAATTCTGTAAATACATAGGCAGTGTGAAAGAAAAACATCGATGCGAGATAACAAGGGGAACCCGATCGATATCAAAGTATTCAATCCTAGATCAATATTCAATATTTTAACACTGAAAATACACGAGCGACATGAGCAATGCAAGATAACAAGACAGCAAGGCATTGGGTACATAAAATCGACAGTTTCAGGCCCGGGACTAAGATGACCCTGTAGCTTCGATGAGGCATTCCTTTGTGCGTAGGTCAGGTGCCGAATACATACACCATGGTCAACACCGAGCAATTATATGCGGTGAGACTCGCTGAATAAACGAGGTCGTTGCGCTAACATTCTCAAAGGTGCCTAAAGCGACTCAACAAGCGATACAAGGCAAGCGCGCGAGGATCGTCAAAAAACGATTACCAGCAGCAATGAAGGTGGAGAGAGCAAGTCAACGGACTCAACTGCAGATGGAGGTAACAAAGAATGCGCGCAGGAGGCAGCCATAACGACCAACACGTTCTATGAGCCTACCGTACTCCCAGATTACGGAGGAGAGCTGTTTCAGCATGCCAATGCCAAACTCTGTCAGCTGGATATCAGGAATGTGGAGAACATATTGATCCCACCTCAAGAATGGTACTCCAGCCTCAGGCGCGGCACTCTCGTCACGATCAGGGCGACTCTACATGCTTTCAATTGGAAAGAACACCGGGTAAGCACGATCCATTCGAAAACCGTTCGAATTGTAAGCGTCACAATGATATAGATTTACCAATTAAACGCACATACTATTCGTGCTATCGTGTTGGGCAGAAGCCCAGGGCGGATGTTTTAAAACGAAGGCAAGTTTTTCAAAAAGAATGGAAGTTTGACATCTAAGGAACCACAAGTCGCAAAGGCCATCATCTGCAGGCGGGACGTTCAAGTAGCACACAAAGACATCAAGAAATGAGGAAAAAGACAAGGAGGGAAGAACCGAAGGAAAAGTGAGAGTCGTATCACCACAAACCGATTCCCACGAATAGCAACTTATGTAAGATTTAAAAAAAAACTGGTTCCGCAAGGTATCCAGATGCCAGTGGGCAACGTCGACCACTAGTGTGAGAAAAAAAAGGAAAGGTAGCGGGCTTTGCCACTTTAGCTGGCACTACCTGCTAATATATAGTAGACTTTATAGTGAAACCTAAGAGCTAGTACGGTAACCAAAGTTTGACTGAAGTTGACAAATTTGGAATACTACGTCGGTACAAGCCGATGTCGGGGTTTTAACATGCATAACCGTGACACTACTGATTAAGATTGTTAGTAACCATGTCTCGCAACATGGAACCACTACCCTTTGATCCTCTGTTCAATAGACCATTACTTTCCGAGCTGTTACTTGATCGACTCATTCCACCGCCGGACCAGGCAAGATCTGCAGGATCGGTGACCCAAGAACGACTCATTCGATATGTGCTACTCATGATCAGTATCATCGTTGCTGCAACTGAATCATTCCTGGAAACCGCATTGCCAAAAGAGCCTGAACCATATCACACGTCGGCACTCAAGGGTGAAGAATGGCTGATGGAATTGATCGTTGGTCACCCTCAGCGCATCCGCTGTGAACTTGGCGTGCATGCACACGTCTTTGAAAAGCTGATCATGGAACTTCGTGGTCTTGGTCATGGCAGATCTCGCTATGTCTTGCTGGAAGAACAATTAGCTATCTTTCTGTACACTTGTGTCACTGGTTTGACAATCAGACACGTTGGAGAGCGGTTCCAGAGGTCTAGTGATACAATTTCGAAGTGAGTCTTCAATCTACTATCAGTAACATTAGCTTGATCATTTGTATCAGGTATTTTCGCAAGATGTTGTTCATATTTGCATCCCCCCCATTCTATTCTGCGCATGTACACTTTCCCGATGGCAGCACCGTCCCCAACAAGATTCGCCATGACCCGAAATTCTGGCCCTACTTCAAAGGCGCTATTGGTGCCATAGATGGCAGTCATATTCACGCATCTCCTCCATCATGTGATCGCACGTTCTACCGCAACCGCAAGGGGTTCGTGTCTCAAAATTGTCTGTTCGCCTGCAACTGGGACCTGAAGTTTATCTATACTGAGACTGGCTGGGAGGGTTCAGTGACGGATGCACGCCTATGGGAGGAAGCTCATTCAAATGGCTTAGACATCCCCCATGAAAAATATCTCCTTGGTGATGCTGGTTTTCCGTCCTGCAAGGAGCTCCTTGTCCATTACCGCGGTGTTCGATATCATCTTGCAGAATGGGGCCGTGCGAGCATTAGGTACATTTTTTTTTCTTTGCAATGTTTTCAATTCTAATTTCTCAATAGACCTGCCAATAAACAGGAATTATATAACCTGCGTCATGCCTCCGCACGAAACATTATCGAAAGGATCTTCGGTGTCTTGAAACGGCGCTTTCGCATCCTTCTCTTATCGCCCGAGTACAAGATAGATGTTCAGGCGCGCATTCCTGCTGCACTATGTGCAATCCACAACTTCATCCGCACTCACGATGGCCAAGAAGGCCTTCTCCCAGAGAGACGCGACATTTTCGACAACGACAACCCAGAATATCAAGGGCAGCCCGCTGACGTGGCAGCGCAGCCCGAGGTCATCAACAATGCGAATATACTACGAGACCGTATCGCACAAAAAATGTGGGATGATTACCAGTTGATTTTGGCTGAACGAGGTGCCTTAGATGACTTTTCCATAGTAGACATTGATGATGATTACATTAACGACAACGACGACAATGAATTGTAGTGTACATGGTAGATGTATCAAATGAGAATGCATTGTATGTGATATAATGGACTTGAACTAAGTGGCGGCATACTGCTGGATGATGGAGACAACAAAAGCGCGTCGCAACGTTGGGTCTGTGGCATCGATGTAAGAGCTAGTCACTGCAGCGTTCCTCAGAAAGACATTCATAAGTGAGACTCTATCTTCCAGCGACAGGTCATCATCCTGTTCCATCAACATACGGATGGCCTGCCCTCGTTGCTCAGTTGAACGGCTCTCGTCAGTAACAGCCACCTGTTTTACCAATGAATCAGTGAGGCGGTTGAGGGCGCCTTGCATGCCTATCATTGCGACGGCATTGGTGGGCTTGATGCCTCTCCCTCCGCTCTCGTTAACCTCTGAATGATAATTGATGTGTGCGACACTGTGGCTGGAGATCTTGGGTTTCTTGGAGCTTGACTCTCGCTGCGATATTGAGGTGAATGTCGAGGAAGGAGCTATGATAGACTGTGAATGCATGCCGGTAATATCTGAGTGTGCGCGTTTGCCGATGCTTGATGTCCGAGTGGAAGGAGGAATGGGAGCGAGGTCTGAACTTCCAGAAGTAGGCCTGCGGCCATCATGTAGCACATGCCTCCAATCAAGCTCTTGTTCAATGTGGGCATCGCCATGTGGGTATCCTCCAACGATCCAGTGCCGATATTGGGTACCATGGGTGCTGCAGAATCGCGGTCAGATGAGCCATCTGTGGTGGCAGGTGCTGTGGCCCTAGATGGGCGATAGGCAGCACGGCCTCGAGCGCCACTGCCACTTGGCAGGATGTCTTGCATTAGTACGTGCGAATGCCATCCAATGTTTCGAAAAGGCCGCATGACCTGGTTTGCCTACACACGAGCATCAGCAACAATTATAGACGACGATGTGGACTGACCTTTTTCTCCATATATGCATCCCACACATCACTCGCAGCCTTCCCCTCAATGCCAGCTCCAATCTGATGGTCCCAATGAGTGCCTGATGTCTTGAGGCGATAGTTCTCGATAACATGGTAAAGATTTTTTAACTAGAGATCTTGATATCAGTAGCCATTAAATAAATATATCAATAACATACCGATTGCCATTTGTTCTTACAGTGGCTCGCAATCTTTGTTGGACCAAGAGTCCTGTGTGGCGCAATGGCAGTCGCAGCCTCAGTGTAAACCTGCGATCTAAAATTCCCGCCATCTCCTATTTTTGATCGTTGCGAATGCAAGTATGTGATGAGGGCATCTGTCTCTGCTTCGTTCCAGACTGCCTTCGCAGCCTTCTTGGGCCTTGGCTCTTGTTCTTGAGACATGAGAAGTAATTGGTGGTGGGCACAGACAATGATTCCGATTATGATCGGTATGATTTGTCTGCGCTGCTCCTGGAGGTTGAAGGTATGAGGTACGTGCTGGTGAAATGAGGTCATGATTGCTCGAGGTCAAGAAGGTTTGAACTCCGCTTCGGCTTGCATCAAGCCGATACATCTCAAGTTGGCTATTGGCAACCAAAGTTTGCTGAACTTTGGTTACCGTACTAGCTCTAACTTGGTGGCAGTTCGAAAGAGGAAACCAAGTTCACGAGCAAGCGCCTGATATGGGGAACACCATACATATTCAAAGTCCGCCGGAATATTCCGCCTACACAGTTCTTACCGCTAGCTTCCGGCGGAGTTTTAATTGTTATTTGTCATCCCTATATGAAGTTCGTTGATGTCATATGTTGTGCCTCTCCCACTTCCATTAACCACTTCGTCATTAAGGTATTTTTAGTGTTAGATTTTTGTATGATGTAGTAGTTGAATGTAGTAATTTGAATTTCTAATAGTAAAACACGTCGGGCAACGCGCATCAATAAAGTTCGCATATGTCCACAACATTCCACGCGCGTCGCGTCGCTCATTATGTTCATTCTAAAAGTTTGCGCTCTCCACATGTCGCGTCGCCCGCCCATGGTTCCGATTTCCAGATATGGATGGCTATTCCGTGTCTTGGCCACAATGTTCATCGAGTCCACTACGCCCTATTGCCCAACGTGCGTGATTTGGTAAGCAGCCCAAATCGGTGTTCCCTATAAATTGCTGACCTTTGCAATTGCTGGTCTCTTTTCTAGCTCACAATCTACAAACACTAGTATTTCATCATTAAGATTAGACCTTGCGTTTTCCAAGTATGCAGCTCGTTCAATCGAAGTTTGAGTAGTATTGTTAAACTAAAGTATACTAGTAATGCCTAAACGCGCCGTCAGTACCTCTGATGAAGAACCTTGTGCGAAACGCGTCAGAAGTCAAAGTAAGCACCGTCAAACGATGCATTCGTGTTGTTACTTACGTCGAGGCAGGCGATTCGGAACTGGGCTCACCGTTAGCGGATCCCCATGCATGGGATATATTAGAGAGTTTCCTCACCTCCGAAACCGCCAGTTACGGCGAGACTCTCAATGCGATGGACGATTACCTCGGCAAGCGATTTATCGCAGGCGAGTGGGCGGAGGCGACGACCGCTTTGTTTTCAGGCGATAACAACAATAGCCTCTCCCTACAAAACTTTAGATCAGTTAGGCGGAAATATGTGCCGAATCCTCCAACCAGGTCAAAAGATCATCCTCCGTGTCAGGTAAGCTCTCACATTTATCGTCAACCACGACTGACTTTTTTCAGTATCAGAGCATCTTTCTCGATCTCGAAGCAGGCGATGATGATGATGATGATGAGGAGGAGGAGGAGGAGTTGGTGTTCGAAGAGGGGGAGGATGCAGGCGGTGTTTCACCGCGATCGCATACTGTCATGCAGTTGCCCGCTGCCAAACACAAGTTTTCGGCAGCGGTTGACAGGCTGCAGGACAAATACACAGGCGACGCGCCCAGCTCCTCAAGAGTTCATGTACAAGCAAAGACGTATCTACTTCACGTTCACAGTGAGTTTTTTTTATTCACTAAGGTTGGATTTGACATCGTGCAGGAACCGTCACGCAGTTTATGGCTGATCACCTTCAGAGGAACGGTTTTTTAATCAAAGTGTCACCCTGGTCTCCCGGACAGTTATACGTCGTGTCCGACAGCCCCAAAACCATATTCCTTTCCCTCTCGGATGCCTATTCTTCAGCCGTCAAGAAATGGGACCGCATCTCCGAAGAGGAAGCCGAGTCACTCGAACGCGCCACTCTCAAACTTCCTGACCGCTCCTGGGTCCGAGTTAAAGCCGGCCAGTACAAAGGTGACGTTGCATACGTCTTCGATCCCGACCAAACGAACGACTTCGTCACGGTGTTGATTCCGCCCAGGGTTTTTCCATATCCCATGGCCAAAGGATCGGTCGCGTTGTTTGATAAATCTCGCATTCCAGCCGACCGGTCCACGACGGACATTATCCATAGAGGTATAGTTGTAGGGTGGTCATTCAAAGGGGAGAAGTATTACGGTGGACTTCTCCAAAAGGATTTCCATCGCTATAACATCGAACGGGTCTGCATTCCGCACCCTGACGACATTCGTCTCCATCGCGAATCCGGTTTCGATCTCCCCTTCGTCAAGAAGGCGGAAATCACGTTTTCCTTGCAGATGTTGCGATCTGGCGACTGTGCGCGTTTGACTCGAGGAGAATTCCCTTCAGAGGTTGGTACGGTCTTATCAGTGGATCACACATCCGGCGGTTCGCTTAGTTTAGAAATTAAACATGATGGTGTTCGCGATGAAATTCAAGCTCGCCTGCAAGATCTAGAGCGAGTTTTAAGGGTGGGCGATGAAGTCAAAGTGGTCGCCGGCGCATACTTGGGTGTCCAAGGCCATATTGTCGCAAAGGCGGGAGATGTAATTGACGTATGTCAACACACCACTAACGAAATAGTACGTATTATTCAAATTAAAATCATGCTGTCTTAAACGATTCTGTAGGTCCAAGTCTCTCAATATTACCTGGATCGCCGTCCTTTGAGGCATTCGCTTCAAGGACAACTTATCTCTCAATACATCGAACCTCCTCCCAAAAATCAGACAATTGAAATTGGCGATTTCATAGAAGTTGTAGCAGGAGAGGACGTTGGAAAATCTGGCGTGGTAGAATGGGTTACCCCAGGGGGGGTGATGTTGTGGTTCAGAGATGTCAACCATCCTCTGACTGAAAACGAGTTCAGGTCACCGCACATCGCAGTTCCGGCGACTATATCTCAGCGCATACGCCTTCCCCCCACCCTCAAGTTCACTAAGGACAGAGGTTACGACATCAGGCCTGGAGACTCTATCAGTGTCGCCCGTGGGCCCGAGTATTTGGCTACAGGCATAGTCCAGACAGTGGACTTTATTCAGGCCCGTTTGCAATTCCTATCTGACGGCGATCAGTCACTGGTACGTCGAACTGTTGCATTCATATCGAATATCTCTAACTTTTTTTTAGCTTGACGTTCCTATTGGTTTTGTGATGAAGATGCGGAACGCTAGTACGGACACGTTCAGGTCACAGATCGGCAAAGAGGTTTACATTATTGGGGGAGACAAGAAAGGTTACAGAGCTACCTTGCACGATGTCAATCTCGGCAAATGCACAGTCGCGGTGCACGGTCAACATCGTATCATGCTCCCATCCTGCGACGTCGTCACTCAGTGAGTCATTCTCTACTCTAGGTCATCGAATTACTAACACCCTTTAGATACGGCATGAGCCTTAACGGTGCAATTCTCGACTATCACGACATGATGTCATTCTGCCAGATGCGCAGACGCTCTTTCCTAACGCCCAAACCCCGAAGCGTCACGCCACCGCCCGAAAGACTTGCACCGTCCAGGGCTGATCCAGGTGCATCAACCTCCTCGTCCGGTGTCGCCTGGACTTCCAGGTCCGATGCCGAGGATGGCGATCGCCCAACATCCGACAACAACCCAATAACTGATGTTGCGTCCGCAACGCCTGATCCTTGGGCTGTCGACAACAACGATGTTGAGGATATTATCGAGGCCGCCGCTCGAAAACTTTCAGAAAAACCTGGTAGGTCTTGGTATCAGACAGTGCACTGCTTGGTTTAATTTTCTTGCAGGTCCGACATCATGGTTGCAGGAGTTCTCCCCGACCTTTTTTGCTTATCGCGCCCTGTTTAAAGTCGCTCCCAATTTTCACGGAGGTCGGCTAAACAAACGGCTAGTGCAGACCGAGTGCCCCGATCCCTTTGTTGGCCCAGATGGCCCAGCGCCCAAGGGCACCGTCGCCGTTAGGTGTACAGCTAAAACTGCAGGAGGCGCAATGCAGCATTATTTTATTCCTGGAAACGATCTCACCCCCGCTGATCCCCGCAAGAAAGAACAGGAATGTTTTATTTTGGATGGGTCGTATCGGGGCAATATCTTAATTGTGTCTAAATGTAACACTAAGGCCAGTAATGTAGACTTGAAGTTGATGCGTGACTCTAGCGTCAGCGTCAATCTTCGTTTCGATCAAGTTTGCGTTGTAGAGCCTACACAGGCGTAATACATTACGTACTGTACTATACAATTTGGTTACGTTTGATCTACTTCATACTGTTGTACAAGAGTTCCGAATCCTTCGGACGGTAAACTGAATCATCCATTTCACAATAACAGACGTCTGTATACTACGTTGGCCGTCGTCTCTTCCTCCTCTTCTCGAAACAGCGCAGTGTACAGTTGACCGTGTGTGAACGAATCGGTGCACAAGTCGAGAACCGCCTTCTGTAAGGTTAGCCCTTGGCTTCCGTTGAACGTCGTAGCGTAAGCGGCGCGCAATGGAAACTGCTTTTGATTGACCGTCCAGCTCGAATCCGGGGGATTGAACGTGAAAGTAATCCGAGTGAGTGTAACATGGTCAGACCGCCGCCACGCATAACCGTTACACCAAAAGGTGAAATACTGAAAGCTTAGCTTTTAGTATCAGCGACGGTATATGTACTGATTATGAGAACTCAGGTAAGCCAGCGTGCTTACAGTGAGACAGTGGTGTCTTTCCTGCGTCTCGGGAATCTGCACTTCTATGAACCGGCGATGGCATCGATGAAGACCGGTGATGCAGACACGCGCATTCCGTACCAATCCTTTCTCGACTGATAGATTCCGGTGCGAAAGGAGGATGCGGAGATCCAAAGGAAAAGGAGATGTTGGAGCGCCTGTGGAGCTCAAGTGGCGCTCGCACATGGGAGTCACAGGATATTGGAAATCGCTCCGTCCTTACAATATGTAGAATATAATGCAAGTCCTTAACGTGAGTCAGACATGAGCTGACTCTCAATTCTAAGCTTAATATGCTGTACGCTTGCATTCATGGATCACATTCGGTGCATCTATTAGTGCTGTGGTGAGATATGGCATCAGCGACGTGATTCGTGTCTCAATTTCGTAGATGTTTGAACTTATCTGAAATGACTAGTCTTGTTTGTCGGCTACTCAGCTTGCTTGATCACATCTTCCTCATCCTTGAACTTGATGAGAACACAAACGGGACCGAAAATCTCCTCGTGGACGATCTTCATCGATGGATCGACATTGGTGAAGATGGTGGGTTTGATGGAGTAGCCCTCGCTTCCATGACGTTCACCACCGATTTCAACCTTGGCGCCAGCCGCCTTTCCGGAGACATCAGGCATTTGACTTCTGTATGACAAAGATTTAACTAACTTTACCTAATACCTAATATAGAAAATATATATCATAATTGCAGACCAAATAATAAAGGAATAGATAGGTAGACTACATTGGCAGAATCTGCCAAAGCTACAATATTGTTAGACCTATTAGAATCTATCAACACACTGTTAAGCTGTTATCAAATCCACCTAACACACCTAGCTTTATATAGGTAGACTACAGTGGTGGGATCCACAATCATTGACAGTGTGACAGGGGATAATAATGGGTCGCCTGATGTTAGCAAGCTGCTGGCATCCCAACTAATACATCTGACTTTATATAGGTAGACTACAGTGGCAGAATCTACAATCATTGACAGTGTGACAGGGCACAACAATGGGTTGCCTGGTGTTAACGAGCTGCTGGCATCCCAACTAATACATCTGACTTTATATAGGTAGACTACAGTGGTGGGATGTACAATCATTGATGGTGTGACAGGGCACAACAATGGGCTGCCTGGTGTTAACAAGCTGCTGGCATCCCAACTAATACATCTGACTTTATATAGGTAGACTACAGTGGTGAGATCTACAATCATTGACAGTGTGACAGGGCACAACAATGAGTCACAACCCTCTCTGGGTAGGAGGGTTCCCATGCTATTATTACTAGCTCATGGTGCTGCATTATACATTATGGAGAATTCTTTGATTGCATTACTAGGATTCACAGGCATTACAGCGCAGTACAGCTACGAAATACAATGGACTAATGAACATCAGCAATAGTCCGTTCTCGAAGGGCAGCACGTCTTTCCCGGATTTTTGACAGCGCGCTGTTTTTGCTGACGCTGCGTTGTGAAGAGGAAGAATTAGGGAACACCCGACTGTAAAATATATTAACTTAGAGCTCGAGATATAATGCATGATTACGAACCGAGTTTACCACATCATCAGGTCACATACTTCTTCACTTTCGTCAGGATCTTCCAACAGGTCGAGAATACTATGGTAGAAATTTTCGGAATCTGTGACTGTGTCTGTCCGTGAGAATACAGACGAGGAACTTAACGAAACCGAATCTGAAGGAATAATCAGCCACGAGACGAACGAAGGATCAGATTTCATACGCGCCTGCGTTGCAATATATGCAAGGGAACCTTTTGTCACGCTCTTCATGCCATGGAGGTACGCATTGCCGGAGCGCGTAGCTTTGGGTTCCTTATCCACTGAGCTGGGAGATGTAAATACATGTTTGAAACCCTGTCAAATGTAATTGTTAAAGGTAAGAACTTTATCGTAGAATTAACTTACAAAGACGAGTATCTCACTTCTTAATAATCCCTTCCATGGATCTTCGGAATCGTAAACATAGCCAGAATATAAGAAAATAGGCCACTGATCACCACGAACTGCGGTTTCACCGCTCTTAAGACTCTGCTTAGTTCTGGGTAGCGTCATGATATTTAGATTAAGGGAAGATATGATTTGAGACTTACTCTGCATTCAACCAGTCGAGGCCTGCGGGACAGAGTAACGCACCAGTAACCTCATGATTAAACCCCTGGTCGGACTTGATGTTTCGTGAGAGAGGTGGTATGACTGCCTGTCCTCTGGGCACAAGCCATTCGAGGACAGCAGCTTTGAGGGTTTTAGTATCGTCTCCTCGTGCACCAGAAGCCCCTTTACCCAGCTGCAAAAGGTGAGTATGATGAACTTCCAACATACAAAACTTACCATTTCTCCCACATAAATAATATCCTCCTCCTCGCCGTTTGTTAGACGATCCATCAGACCAGGATACGAATCTAGTAACTCTATGAATACCCTGTGTTCCCGTTGAACACTGATGTCAGCGGTAGGGTGAGAATACTTGCGGCGGCTACTAATAGACGCAACTGAACTCACTCAGCTGGAAAATCCTCCAGGGGAGAGTCCTGCAATTCTTCGAGCTGGAGTATACCTGCAGTCAAGAGAGCAGGATAGTTACATAATGCAAAAACAGTACGACCAAAATGTCAACCATGCAGAACAAGGGGATTTGATGAAGTCCTGCTCAGGAAAATTCAGGAACGCACTAGCAAGAGTGCAACTTGAACCACTCACGCCTTTTTACGCGGACCCATATGAAGCGCCGAACCACTGCGCTTGCGTGATGCTTCATCAAGAGAGGGAGTATTCTCATCGTTACCCATAGTCATACTAAGCTGTACGATGTGGTAGTAGTCTAAATGCCATAGGAAATGAGACACTTTATATATCAATTCAAAGTGTCACAAAAACAACTTGTCATCCGAGTGCCATCGATAGCGTAATAATAAAAAATCTTGCCAATCAAGCGCCATCGATAAAAAAATCTCGCCATCCTAGCGCCATCGATGCTGTGAGGGAAATCAAATCCCCATGCTACAATACTGGTGCGCATGATGTAAGCTCATGCGCAGGTACCAGTAGTAGTACACTCATCGGCATTATAGCGATTAACCCCACTTAGTTCCATTTTATTTCGCGCCTTTCTATTTTTTTTCACAAATAATATACGAGTCCCAGGCAGTTAGAAATGAGATATGTTCTAATTGAGGTTGTTTATTTTATTTTATTTCTGAGTCACAGCAACATGCTGAGATCAGAGTATGCCGAGGTGGCACACATAGCGACGCAGCTCGAAGTCTCAAAGTCCAATGCCAACAGTCATGGATGAATTCCCGTGGACATTCCCTACTGAAAACACATCCTCATGAGTACTGGCTGGGTCAGGCAAATGAACATGTTTGAGAGGCATTGGCAGCCTCTTCCAAAAAGAGATTATGATATGCTGCACACCCCTTCCTTCAATCAGTATGAGAGACTACTCGTCTACGACACTCACTGGATGCCCTATCCCTAGCACACTGACTCGCCAACCTCATTTCTGTACTGATCCAGCCTCAGGTCTTCGTCAGTCCCTTTGAAAAACACGACCGCCGAATGGTTATACCTGTTCTGTTGCAAATTTCATGCTAGGCAGAGCCTTGTTAGAACAAGGTCGAGAAAAAGCTGAGTTTGGCTCACCATCAATTTTTTCTCTTGTACTGACACCAGCGAAAACTCTCGCAACAAAGCAGACAGACACAAGCTACGCCCAAGTCAGTGCTAGCAGGCAATCTGAAAATGAAGTTCGTCAATAAAACAAGGACACAGAGAAACAGAAAAGACATACACAATTTTTGCCGAAAGGATGACAGACTTTGAGTAACAATGATACCATCATCAATCAATTGTGAAGGTATGCCTGAGGATGATGGTTTTTGGGTGGATCCGCGATAACAATGCAAGTCGGGGACGTGGTAGCTGGAAAGGGGTTCACTTAGAGAAAAGACGTCCTGATATAGTGAATGATTAAATTCAAACTCAGATTCACGCGGCATTTGCCGGCTGGGTCTGAACATAGAATCATTCACTATATCAACCGCTATGTCATCAATAGTGTTGGTTTTTCCTGCCTCCTCATACATATGTAGTTTAGCTACTAATTTCAATATCGATATCGATTCGTGCGATTTGGCCTTTAGCAAAGGCAGCGGTGCATTATGGTGTCGGTCACACTTACACGACCTGTGCCGAAGTTTGTCATAGTCGTGAGTGCATACTATTAATGGGACTTCTGAGTCAATTCCGAAAATTCAAGTTCAAGTTAGTTCCCAGTCACAGCATAAGCTTGAGAATTTCAGCAACCGCGGCATCACGCACCACGGTGGCACTTCAAGAATTGACTATGGTCACCACGGTAGTAGTACAAAAGAAAGGTGTTTGCGCACAGAAGTCACCCACCACACTCGCCACTGGCAGGCTGGTGTCCGAGGAGTCTCAGGCTGGCACAATCATCATCGAATTTCTCATTGTCTAGTATTAGTAACTCCAACGAGTCTTCAAATTAGTCTGAGCACAGTAGTGGTTCCAAATTAGTCATTCACTATAAATACCAATCACTGTACATTTGCAGTCTTCTTTCTGCTCACTGATCACTGCCTCAATACGATATATCAAAGTCGTGCTAACTACACTGGGATCGACTTCCAGTAAGTAAACTTGGCATACCAACTTGAATAAACACTACTATTAGTACGTTACAATGAGGCTTTTACCTATGCAAACCGAAATTAATGTTCACTTCGACTCAGGCTACTAGTACGTGCCAACCGTGACTACTATACTAGTTACAGGCAAAGCCCGGCAATACTCAGGCTAGTAATGACTCCGAGTCAGACTGGCAAACACGCGGCACTACCGATTGACGAACCACCCTCGAAGCGCATAAGGAATGACTCGAATGGTGAGTGATGATGATACTCGTCGCAGTTATTCCTCATGCGCATAATCGTGACAGGGACGTGCCATGCGCCATCCCCACTTGAGGATGCAGGGACGTGGTCTTTCCTAGAGCGATACCTCAAGTCCAAATTATCCTACGGACAGGCGGAAGAGGGATTAATATCATACCTCGGCGATCGATACCGCGAGGATGACTGGAGAGAAGCCAAACTTGCGGTATTCTCTGGTGACGGCGACGACTATGAAGCTATGAATAATTTGATGGCCTTAAAAAGAAGGTACATACCCGAGCCCTCTGTATTGAGTTCGATGCTTGTAGCTACATTTGCATCGAAGCGCAAACAAGTAAGTGAAACATTCACTTCGATGAGCTTACACTAAGGAAATGTAGGTGAAACATTGTATTTTCATCGACAGGGAAGCAGGAGAGGGTGACGATGATGAGGAGGAAGAAGAAGAAGAAGAAGAAGAAGAAGAAGAAGAAGAAGAGGGGGATGAGTATGACCTCCCTCCGCGTCCACGAAAAGTCACAACCTTGCCGGGACAGTCAGCTAAACATACATTGTCTAAGAAGATCGATGAGATCTTCAACGCATACGACGCTCAAGCTCGCGCTTCCAAGCCACCAGGAAGGCTCAGACGCATTCCTTACAGAGCTGCCTGGTCCTCCGACACGATCGACAACAGGATGTATTTGCTTAACGTTCACAGTACGTTTAATCTAAATCACGTAGCATCTAACTCATTATTTGGTAGGAACTGTCACGGACTACGTCGCAGAACACCTTCGAAGTAAAAAATTCTCCGTTATTGTGTCCCCCTGGGTACCGGGACAACTTTACGTAGTCTCAGAGAGTCCCCGGGCCATCGCATCATCACTCCCGATATCACACAAACTTTCCGTGAAAGATTATTTTCGGATCTCGGACAAAGAATGTGCGATAGTCGAACATCCACAATCCCAACTGTCCAGTCCAGGGTGGGTAAGGATCATACGTGGCAAGTACAAGGACGCCATGGCCTATGTCACAGATTTGAAGTCGGCAAACGAGTCGCCGTCTGGTCACCCTCTTGTCTGGGTCTTAGTTGCTTTACGGGACTTTCCCTATCCTATGCCTAAGGGGTCTGTGGCATTGCTGGACCGATCTCGCCTTCCGGCTGGCAATGCAGTATCTGATATCATTCATGATGGGGAAGTTGTGGGATGTTCGTATAAAGGAGAAGAGTACTACAAGGGGCTGTTACTAAAGAGTTTTCACCATGATCTCTTAAATGTTGTCAACACCCCTCATCCCGAAGAAATTCAACTGCATATTGACTCTGGATGGGACAGGCCCTCCATGAAGATCGCTGAGCGGGCATTTTCACTGGAGTTCCTGCGCGTGGGCGATTCAGCCAGGGTCATCATCAGGGAATTTGGCGCAGAGATTGGTGAAGTAGTCTCGACAGACCATACATTTGGTTCTGTCCGTTTGGAATACAGCATCGAGGGAGACAAAATACAATCAGAAGTTCGACTCCAGGACGTCGAGCACGTGTTTTGGGTTGGCGATACTGTCAGAGTCGTAGTGGGTATATACTTAGGTTTAGAAGGTCACATTGTTTCAATGACAGACGACATATTTCACATTTGTCAAACCTCTATGAAGGAAGAGGTGGGTCCATGGTGTCAGTACAAATCTTGTAAAACTAACTTAATGCATAGGTCAAAGTTTCAAAGTACCATTTGGATCGTCGCTCTTTGAAGCACACATTACAAGCACAGCTGCCAACTCAGCAATTTTTTGAGCCTCCCCCCGACCCCGATGATATTCAAATCAGGGATTTATACAAGTCCTTTTCAGAGAGCATATAGGGAAATGCGGCGTCGTAGGACTGGTTTCCTTCGGGAGGGACCATGCTGTGGTTCCGGGATGTGAATCCTATGCTGACCACTGGTGACGATACAAACTTAGGACCCCCAAGTATTCAAGTTCCTGCAGTCATGGTTCACGGATGCGCCTCCCCCCAACAATCAAATTTACGAAAGACAGGGGTTATGATGTCAGACCTGGGGATGTGGTGAGTGTCGCTCGTGGGCCGGAGTATGAGGCGACGGGGGTCGTACAAAGTGTCAACATTCCAGAGGCTTGCTTGACAATACTGTCCACCCATGACCACACAATCGTAAGTTCAATGCAGCTCAACTCGAACACCTGTTAAATTGTTACAGACCAACGTACCCATCAGATTTGTGATGAAATTGCGGCAATGCGAATGTGGACTCATTCAGTCACGTTATCGGTAAAGAGGTATTCATTGTTGAAGTAATTTAAAGGGCTACCGAGCTACACTGTACAATATTGGGAGCAAGGATTGTACCGTTGCAATACATGGACAGAAGCGTACAATACTCAAACGCCCCGATGTCATTACCAGGTGAGTGGAATGCTTAGTATATTCGTGGTAATGCAATTGCTTACGATGGTTCAGTTATGGCATGGGGTTAAATGGTGCGATACTCGAAGGGAATGACCTGGTTTCTTTCTGTGATATGTGGCAAAAATCATATTTGATAGTGCAAACCTCTGAGAAGTATAACCCCCCCCACCCGAAAAAATAGTCCCCTCCAGTTCTATCACAAATGCCAGCTTGTCGTCCTCTAATGTCTTGTCCCACTGGACCACCAACCCCGAGGATATCGACTTAGTGCTCAACCCCTCCGGGCCAGCAACAGACAATCGGACCGCTAATCTCAACTCATCAGCATCTGACCCTTGGACTGTTAACGAGGGTGACATCCAGGACAACATTGAGGCTAGAGCCAAGAAACATGGAGACAACGGTGAGACCTTCAAAATGAAGGCATCGGCTCACTGTTCACTTACTTTATTATTATGATCATAGGCCCACTATCCTGGTTAATGAAGAAGAGTTTTCTTAGCATTGCTTACGCATCATGCATTGTTGAAAGTCTCGCTGAGGTTTGAGCAGGGCAGGTTATGCAAACGATTCGTATCAACTGCATGTCCTGACCCCTTCTGTGGCGCTAATGGACCAGCACCTGAGGGTGTGTTGCAGTATTCTGCACATCCAATGGCGCAGGGGCTCAGATACAGTACTATCATGTTCCCGCCAGTGATCTTAGCCCAGCTCATCCACGCAAAAAGAATCAACATTGCCTCGTTTTGGAGGGGGAGTATTGCGGCTCGTCCTACCTGTGTCAAAATGTAACATGAAGTCAAAGACCGTCGAGGTTTTTATGATGACTACAATTACTACAACTCTGCATTTGGACCAGATATGTCTTGTGGAACTCGCACAACACCGATAGATGGTAACTTTGCATTTGTTCATAGTAATTTGACCGTGACTGTCACTGTACTGTTTTTCACATGTAGTATCGTATCTTTCTGGTAATGCTCAGTATGTCACATACATTTTCTATCAGTGACAGCACAACAGTGCTTCGGAAGTGCCAGCGACTCCGACTTCAATGTAGGTTTAAGTTTTCAATCGCAAACGGTCAGGCACCTCCGATATTACTATTCAGCTACACCGCGATCTCATCTTTCACCACTACAACCACCTAATTTCATACGCACATATTAATCTCCACGTTCAAGTCTTATGTGGCGTCTCTTACGAGAAACAAGTTGAGATCAATGATTGGACACATCAGGATTCAGAATGGTGTTCACTTTATCTCAGCGGAGACCCGTGGTCTTTTTGGGTACGTGATGGCTACGGCTCCTTTTTTTATGTTATTGATCATCATGATCAGCTCCGTCTTTAATGACTTTGGTTCAAAAATTTACTTGTGTGGATCCTACAGGCGAGCAAGCTCTTACTGGAATAATTGTGTCAGTGGAAAAAGTAAGTCTTATGAACTATAACCCCGACGTCCTAGTATCTATACTATCATTAAACAAGACAAGGAATGGCTGGTAACATGCCTCGATGAATCAAGACAAAGTCTTGAAGATGGCGATTTTGTCACGTTCACGAAGTGCAGGACATGACTGAACTGAATGGTTGTAATCCTTGCAAGGTCACAGTGAAGGGACCAGATACTTTCACCATCGGTGACACTCCCGACCTAGGAGAGTATGTTCGAGGTGGGATCTTTACCCAGGTGAAAATGCCCAAAATCCTCCAGTTTCTCTTGAAGATTGCAGGGCATGACTCAAAGATTTGCTGCAGCAATGATAAGAGAAAGATGTGTGGGCTAAGGAAAACAATCAGTACTAAAGGTCTAGGCTAGCAACATGCTGGGTGACATACATCTGAAGAGTCAAACACAAGCCTGAGTGGGTCTGGCCCGTGCCCGTCGGTCCACTCCAGAACAGCTGGCCCGTGCTGGTGTTGAACATGATCCTTTGGAGGACTGTGGAGAAGCTGGTGGATAGCATTGTTAAACTTTTCCTCGAACTGCAGACGAGCCCAGATAATACATGCCTTGAAAGTCAAGGCTTGTTCAAGTAACCAGATATGAAACAATCTGGGTCAGGCCCAGAGTATTTGAGGGAGCTCTCGAGGTAGTTAGGCTCCGAAAGATATTGATTGACAGATTCCACAAGCTTAACAAACATTGCGTTGAACTCTTGCCAAGCCCACTGTGTTGTTATCAGACCCTGCTAGTCAAGAAAAAACTTAAAGAGCGCACCTCAATCAGTGTGTGTGTAATGGCACTCGGGAAGTTTTTGACTGTGCACAACAATGTCCGCTTCTCTGGGGGATCTTGCGAAGACGAGTACGACTTGGTGAGATGGGGAATCACAACTTGGGTATTGCCTTTTGTGCCCATGGTACCAGATTCTAGGACTGGTTTTTCATACAAGATGCAATGCTGATCCACGTATACACCTACAACAAGTGTTGTCAGATGAAATTCACAGAGAAAAAGAGGAAGCCTTACGTGCAGCAATGTTATC
>NW_024537528.1:0-50991 GCF_016647745.1 Suillus plorans
GGTACGCGCATAAGCGGCGCGCGCTTGAACGATGAAGGAGAGGAGTCCTTAAGAGAGTAGCAAGGGCACAGGTGTCAACAGTGGAGGAGTATAATCAGATTTCTAGTATTGGAGGGAGAACTCTACACTTTGCAGTATATCAAGATAAGGGGAAAGTAAGTACCAGAACCGAAGGAATCCTCCCTCTATTTAAGAAGGGAGATTACGCTATGCGGCGCGCTTCCGAGCGCGCTCCCGAACCGAGTAACCATATCAACTTCTAAATATATTCTAAGTTTAAATAGACTCTCTGTATGTAAGCGCACGGAGGTCGGACCGAAGGTTCGTTAATTCAATGAGAGAGATAAAAATAACGCACCAGTGAATCAGCAAGGACAAAGGACAGAGGGACGGACGGTAGGAGCGCGAAGGCCTATGGAGCGCACGCGAAGGGCGCGCGTGCGTGTGCGATGTGCGAGTGAGGCGCGTACGTAGGGCGCGCGCGCGAGAGCGCGAATGACTGGTCCTTAGGATGTGAGCTGATACAGATAGGGAATTAAATGGGTAAGAAGGCCGCATATCCGGCATCGAGAGGCGCGAGTCTCTACATCTCCTGGGAACTTACATTCTGAGTGTCCCCACTCAGAGCTATAGCGCGGGATTTTGGACTTGGAGAAATGGTGATAGACAGGGGTCATGTGATCGCGAGAGTAGGGCCGCTCCTTTGATGATCGCGAGCATCGCTGATCTAATCGATGGGGTTGTTGATAAGAGATGGAAGTGTTCTCGCGATCTCTTGTCTTCCTTCTTATCATTACCATCATGCCTCCTTTCACTGCCGCTATGCTGAACTCCACTCCCTCTCCAGAACCTGAGCCTGTGGCGCCAATTCACCCTGAGGACGCGCCTATGGCTGACGCTAGCGCGGAGTCCGATACCGACCGCCTTGTCAGCGCTTGGGCGGCTTCCCTGGTCGCATTGGAGGCGTGCGTCATGGTGACGCCAGACCTCAAGCCGGAGCTCCTCGAGGATCAAGAGATGTGGATGCGCGAGTGGCTCTCTGTACTGGTGAGTGCGCTTACATGGCTTGCCTTTGTGATCTAACATTCCTAGGCAACCATGAACGGCTGTTCCGAGCGCGCGGGTGCGTTGAGCGT
Source organism: Suillus plorans (assembly GCF_016647745.1). NCBI lineage: Eukaryota > Fungi > Basidiomycota > Agaricomycetes > Boletales > Suillaceae > Suillus > Suillus plorans. The sequence continues at coordinate 1,137 of NW_024537528.1, forward strand.
GGAGCTGGATATGGACAATAAGAGCGCGGAGCTCCTGAAGCAGGGGCGCAAGGGTTACAAGGAGATTGAGGTGCTGGTGAAGGGATGGAAAGCAAAGGCGATCGAGACTGTTCCAGTGGCGCCTCCCAAGCGCGTTGTTCGCGCCACTGAAGCGCCGGGTACCGAGGCGCGCCACCGACGCGTCTGGTACTGATGCTTCCATGCAGGTGCGTTTCTCTATGTCGTGTGGGTGTGCTACTCTACTGAATGTTCGTCCGCATTAGCGCAAGGTTGGACGTATGTCTGTTCCTTCGTGCCTCGCTGCACCAACTGCGCCAGCAAGAATCAGGTTTGCGGAGGCACGCCTGGCAGGCGCTGCCCTCCTTGTGACGTTTCTAAGCGCGCTTGCTCCTTTTGTAAGTTGCGTCTTGTCGGATTCTGTTGGCGCGCTACTGACGCCTTTGGGATTAGCTAAGCGCAACAATACAGACGGACCCAAGGCGCGTCCGCGCAAGCCTATGCCCAAGCGCCCCACGGTTACTGAGTCTGCCAAGGAGACTGCCTCCTCTATTGCCGTTGAAGAAGATGGTTCTGACGGGTCTGGTTTAGATGTGATGATTATTGATGAGCGCACTGTGGAGGATAAGGTTGTGCGCGCCTCGCGCGTTATCCCTGTGCGCCGAGGGTCCGTTGGCATCTGGCTCTGCGCCTAAGGGAAAAGGCAAGTACAAGGGACCAGAGGAGGAGTTGAGAGAGGTGCAAGCTGAGACGGCGCGCTTGAGGGAGGAAAATGCGCTATGCGCGCGTCCGCTTTGAAGACTCGCCAGTATGCGCGCGCCCAGCAGGCGGATCTCTTGGCGCTTTCCAACAAACTTTTCGCCATGTCCCAGGAGTGGTCTGACCTGGAGGAGCGCGCCAATGCTTCTCTGAACTAGATACAACCTGTTTTTCTCCTAAGCGCCAATGCGCCTTTGCAATAGATCCTGATTTTGTTGTCCCATGTCCATGTCCATGTCCTCGTCTGATTCACTGGGCTATGAAATTAAGATTATAAGTATGTAAGTAAGGCTCGAGCGCGAGACGAGATAAAGGTACTGCGATGGACTTTACTAGGTTTTCTGCGGGGTGCGCGCCCGTCTTGTCTTCTTCGCGCGCCTTCCTTCATCTATCCCTGCCTTGTTGCGCCGCGCGCCGAGGCGATGACGCGCGCGTTTGAATGAAAATTAGAAAAAAGGAAAAAAGGTGCGCGGCGCCGCGCGCGCGTTAGAAAGTGAACGTCTATGGGGGTGATTATGCGCGCGCTATACAAATATGGTAGTTAGTAGTATGTACTTGCGGAATATGAGCGTTTCGGTGGTGCGTTGATGTATTCTAGAGTCTGTGGGGTTTATGTGCAGGCAATGCGCGTTATATGGACGAATGATAGAAAAAGATATCACCGGACGAAACCCGGGGTAAAACTGAGAGTATGTACTTCATGGAATATTTTTGTGTTTTTCGTATTATCTTGTGTTTTTGTTTTATGTTTTTGAGGAGTGTGTGGATGTGCGAATTGATTGGGTGATGTGCGGGTGAGAATTGGTTGCGCGCGCTAATCGTCTTGCGCGCGCTCAGGCTCGTCTTCTTCAGGTTCTACGGTTTCGTACGCTTCTAGTTCGTCGATGCTCTCGTCGTCCACTCCAGTCATTTGGGTTACCGATACGCGCTCCCCGCTACGTGGGTAGTAAGGAATGACGCGGAACGCGGCGAACCGGAGTTTTGAGATTGCGCCATCCAACTCGGCCAGCATATACGAGCCTCCCTTCGTGCGGCGCACTACGATCATAGGTCCCAAATAGCGCGGCTTCGTCTTCTTGCTCAATTCGTATTCGACCCTCGAGTTGCGTACCAACACTAAGGCGCCGGGTTCGAAATCGTGCGATTTGATAGTCGCGCGGAAGCGCTTCTCAAAATCGCGTATCGACTTGAAGCGCGCCGCGACTACTCTGTCTCTGATCGCGTTAATATCTTCTATGCGCTTCTGTAATTGACGCGCGCGCCATGCTATAAGGTCAGTAGTGGTGAACGCGCCTCGGCTTGGTAAGGGCGCGAGGAACGTCGCTTCAGCGAGATCAAAGGGAAATATTGGCTCTACACCGTGCATCATGAAATAAGGCGATAAGCCCGTCGCTTTGTGAATGGTAACGCGCTCTGCCCAGAACACTGAATGAACCACCTGATACCAGCGGGAATCGTCTCCGTCGCAGGTTTTAATGATGGCCTCCCGGACATCGCGGTGTCGTCTTTCGACTATACCGTTTGCCTGAGAATTATATGGCGAGATGCGGATCGGGTGGATCCCATATTTGCGCGCGAGTTCGTCTACTGCGAGCCTATATGCGGGCGCGTTGTCCGTCACTATTTCTGTGATCGGGCCCCACCTACAGAAGAGCTCTTCGAAAATAAAAGCGGTTAGCGCGTTAGTATTCTCTTTGCGCAGCATGCGCCATTCAGGATACGATGTTAGCGCGCATCGCGCTTGCACAAGGTATTCAAATCCACCTGCTCTGGGCATCTTCATGGTGTCGATGTGCGCTTTGCGGAATAGACCACCCGGTATGGGTACGATTGGAGGAATATGCAACCTCCGTTTGGCGCACTTGGCATTCGTGACACGTTTGCGCGTACCATTTGATATCTTCAATGATGTGTGGCCACCAAAAGCGCAGGCGTAGGCGCGCGCTGACCGTATAGATACCCTTGTGCCCTAGATCGTCATGCGCCTCCTTCAGAACGCGGTAGCGCTTGTTTGGAGGCAACACGAGCTGATGTTTGCCATGCGTCGCTCTGCGCCATAGGTTGCTTTCCAGGACGAAGTAGCGCTGCGTTGTTGACGAACTTTTCGAATTCTTGATCTGAAACGTCAGTGGGTCTTTCGCGCGAGGTAAGGAACTGTTCTATTGTGGTCATCAGCGCGTCTTGCGCGCGCGCTGTGTCCGAGCGCGAATATCAGGCTCCGATTCTTCCGTCTGCGCGACATCGAAATATACGCGCAACGCTGGCACGTGCGCGCTCTGCGAAATGAAACATGTGCGATGCGCTTCATGGCGTATGTCTGCCGAGACGCCTGCTACGCGGCGCGCGCGATCGTTCAGCAGTGCAATAGCGAATGAGTATGCGCGATCAATCCAATCTTCATGATCGTCGTCCTCAATGGGATCTTCCTCAGCGGGTGGTCTCCTTGAGAGGCCATCCACGCCTTTGTGCTTTTGCGCGGGTACATGAACGAGTTTGAACGAAAATAAGAGGATACCCGCAATCCATCGATTGATGGTCGCGTTAGGTTGCAAGTCCGGGTTATTGATCATACCTTTGATATACTTCGCGTCTACCTCCACCGTCAGATTCTTTACCCCGAATATGTATACGCGCACCGCGCGTAGCGCGCGGAAGAGTCCAAAGAGTTCTAGCTTCGCTTGAGAGTAGCGCCTCTCCACGTCATTTAGCGCGATGGAGCCAAATCGATTTGGATAGCGCTTCCCGTTTTCACCTACTTGCAGCAAGACCCTAAGAATCCGCGCACTTGCGATTGATTCGTTGGTTCGGGCCAGTCGCGTATCTTCTGGACTTTAGATTCTTCTGGTACGCGCCCTTCAAACGTGCATTTGTGCCCGACGATAATAGCCGTGGGCGCAGCTAGAATGAATTTCGTCGCGGAGATGGTTGCACCTACGTTCTCTAAGCGCTGGAGAATGCGATTGACGACGATGCAATGTTCCCATATGAAGCGCCGGATTCCTGGGTTTTCGGGTATTGTCTCGTATGAACCGTCCTCGCGCTGATAGCGCGTTCGTACTGATTTGATTGGGACATCATCCACGAACGGCGACGTGAACTCTGGAATCTCGTGTTGCAGGATGAACGCGGTATCGCCTTGGTAAACCTGTACAGCGTTAGCATGCCCTTGAGGAAGGGTGGTAGCCGTGAGGGCCCAAAGGCGTTCCAAAGGTTGTCAGGTCGCGCGACTCACGTCAAGCGTGCGCTGGTCATAACCTGAATATAAATCCAATATGCATACACTGCGTAACCGGCGAATGCTTCGCGAGAAGTTCGACAAAGGGGAAGCGACGCGTCGCGAATTGTTACCGCGTTAGCGGCTGCAAGTCGTGAACTAGGCGCAAGGATTTTCGTCCTTCTTGACGACACAAAACCAGCGCGAGCGATACGCGGCCGTTGATGGCTCGTATACTCCTGATGAGATCTTTTCCTTGATGATGCGCACTACTTCATCTAAGGTGGCTGGTGGAATCGGAATATTGCGCTGAGACCACGGGGTGTGCGGAATGGTCGGAATTTGTACGGCGGAAAATAGGTCTCGTTGAGACGCCCGCGCTCTGAGGCGCCCCACGCAAAGGCGAGTTCGTGAACGCGAACCAGCCAGCGCACTAACTTGAGTTCCTCTGGCCACAGCCAATTTGCTGGGTCGAGGTCTAGCTTGTCTGCGCGCTCGCGCGTGAAGCGCGCCTGGAGAGAAATCTGGGGGATGGGTGGGTAAGTCTGGTAACCCTGCTAACGGGTCTTCTGGCAACTGGCGCACTACCCTATACTCTGCTGGCATAGTGGTAGGCACGGTCCGCACCTTCTTCGCGACTGGTTTGTAGACCAGCGTGTGAAGGGCGGGATCATAATAATAACATGAATTGAAGGCGTCAATAGTCGCCTTCTCTATAGCGGTCTGTGTGGATGTTAGATGCGCGTAACGCGCTGAATACTGCGGAATACTACCAGCGGAAAGATGATGCGTAGAAACAAAAGACGATGCGTTGTTGCTCCTTAAGAGCATAGAATGAGAAACGCCTTCAGCGCGCGCGATGCGCGGTGCGTTAGGCGCAATACGAGAAGACGAAACATGATGCGATAAGGAAAATGCTTGGGAAGACGAATGCGTATAGGTGTCTCCCCGCGAATGCTGCAGATCATCGATACTTAAAACCCTGTTCCTCCTCCTTGAGCGCGTGACTAGCGCACTTCGCATCTCTTGCGAGCTGACACTTGACCCAAGGTAGGGTTGGAATGCGCAGTTCCTTGCGCGCGTTAGGATCAGTTAGTACGAGATCCTGCTCTCCGTTGGGGGAGATCAAATGTGTGACATGAGGTAAGCTTAAAAAATGGGTGCCCTAGTAAAACCTCGAAGGTTGCGCGCTCGATGACCTGGACTTGGAAGTACAAGGGTCCTGCGCCGAAATCCAGCGGGACATTCTCTATAACTCCAAGTGTCGCGTCGCGTGACGTGTTCACCGATTCCATGTTGAGGCTATGGTCCGATCTGAGCGGTACACCGAGCTCCTTCCATACTTCCCTTGGCATGACTACTACTTCTGCGCCTTGATCTAGGACACAGGTGAGAGTGCGCCCTTCCAATGTCTTTGCGTGAATACAGCGCAGGGGTGCAAAGTGATCTGCGACGATTTTGCCGTCGTCACTTCGCATGCGCACGTCTTCATATTGCCTTAGCCATTGATCGATCGCGGGGTGCCCGGATAATTTGTGCACTGATACTGCGCCTACCATGACGCGCTTCTTGGTCGTAAGTTCGCGGAAATGTTGGCGGACATCGGGAGATACAGCTAATAATTCCCTTACAGGAATGTTGAGATTGGAATCAAGAAGGCGCTCGACAACGCGTTTGTCAGCCTCCTTGTCCTCGAGCGCGAATGCATACTGATATGATGATGATTGTGATGGTGCTGGTACTGATGCTGATGCTGATGCTGATGACGATGCTAATGCTGAAGGTTGTGAAGGGGATGGTGCTGATGATGATGATGATGGCGCGGGCAAGGATGGTGAGGTGCCTTTCCGCTCGTTGGCGTGTTTGAAGGCGCTACTTTCGCTAGCTCTTTTCCTTTACCTTTGTCAGACGACGCTTGTATTTCAGGAGAGACTATCTCCTCCTCTACCGTGGCTTGCTTAGATGCGGGTCTTGGACGCGCGCGCGTTTCGCTGGGTATTTCAACACCATCAAAGCGGACGTTTTTACCTTTGGTGTTGCACTTCTGGTTGCGCTTCGCCGCTACATAGGCTAGCGCCTCTTTCATGAGGTCCACCGTCTCATCGTCCTCCTCAGGTTCTGTTTGCGCGACTGTGTGCACGAACGCAGACGAGCCTACTTCAATCACTGCGTTGATCTCGTCGAATGCACGATAGAAAAGTCCTGCTGTCGCGCCTGCGCTAGCGGTCGTATCTGAGGTGGTGCGGCTCGCGTGGTGTCGGTCTAGTCGTTCCTTGAGTAGTCCTCGACCTGGAATCCACTCGCCATTTGGCAAAACAAGCTTGCGCGTCTCTTCGTTAACCTTACATTTGCCCGCGTCGATGTACCTTTGTCTCTCCGTGCAATGAGCGTAATAATGTTCAAGACTGCCACAAAAGGAGCAGTCGTTGAATGCAGACGCCTCACGCTTATATTCGCGCTTGGTTACTGTTCCTTGCGCGGGCGATTCCATTGACGTGTTAACTGTGACCAGGTTAGTGAATGATGCCGCCTTAGGCGCGCTAGCCGTTGCGCTTGGTGCGGGCGCATTCGCTGGTAGTACAAACTGTCCAGCTGCGAAAACGTTCATGAACGGATATGGATCTTGCGGGTAGTGGTCCGGGAACTTGATCATGAGGCGCGTGCGGATTTGCGCCTGAGTGTCCTTAGGAATACCTTCCATGAATGTGCGGTCACGCTCGGCTTTCCCGATACGGTCCTCTGCCAAAAGCGGTTGCATGATCTTCTTGAATGCGCGCAGGTAACTGCTCAGTTCCTGGTAAGAAGGCATCGGTTTGTTAGCATACTCGTGCGCAATGGCTTGTAGGTCCGCAAGCGCGTAGCGCCTTTTGCCATCCCATCCGGGATACATTACTTTGACCTCGTCTAAAAAGGTGTCGTAATCGCTTACTTGCGCCTCAGGCATTCCGCCCCATAATTCGCGATCATCGCGCTCAAGGTAGCAAATGATGCCTTTGATGCGGTCGAGTCCTTTTAGACCTACTTTATCAGCGAGCTGCTCGTATAGGTCTATAAAGTCAGCAAGGTCGTCCGCGGTGCCATCAAATTTAGGCGCGTCTGTTGTCCCACGGACGGGCATTCTGGTTCTTGCGGTGGACATAGTAGGTGTTTGGGATGTAGTAGGCGCGGAGGTCTTCTGACTGATTGGCACTTGGCACGTGTATGCGAAGGGAAGGTTTGCTATAACGATACCGCCTGGAATTGAAGGCGGCGCGCGCAGGGTTTCGAACACTTCTTGCTTGATGTTCGGAATTCCCACTGTAGGAGGCGCGTTCTCGCGCACGGGGGATGCTAATGCGTTAAGCAGGGTTTCGCTAGAATCGGTCAGTTCGGTCAGCGCGCTTAGCGCTGATAGGTCAGAAGAAATAAAAGGAGGTTGGTTGGGCATATGGAGGAACGCTCCGGGAAGTTGGCTTCTTGGGTTATCTATTGCTTCAAAGTCGTCGGACGACTCTTCTTTGACAGATTCTTCCGGCGATGGCGTGACTGGTGATATCGGCTGTCTAGGCGCGCGTGCTAAGAGCGCTAGATCTGGTCGTGGCGGTTCTGAGATGTTGCGCGAGCAACCACGCGCGGGTTGAAGGAATAAGGGTCCTGGTAGAATTGATTCAATTGCTCTGTCGAATGCGGCGATGGCTTCTTCTCTAGCTCTGCGACGACTGTTGGGTCTGAGTACCCGACCAGTTGTCTCAGAAGTGTCCCTCGCGGTGGGCTCCAGTTGAAGGTGAGGAATCTTGACTGTGGGTGAAAACACTAAAGTAAGGGGGCTCTACAGCAAGACCTGGATACGAGAATACAACTCGACCCAAAGGACAGCTACTGAGAGAAGTTCCTCGCAAATAAGGTGGAGGGAAACTCTGTCAACTAGACGGGCGCTGGCAGGCGCGAGAAGATAATGCGCACGAAGGCGCGCGCGTATGCGGGAGCGCACTTATGAGTGATAAGGGATGTGGTTTCAAGTATAGTAGAGGCGCGAGCTGTAGCAGATGGAGAAGTATAATCAGATTTCTAGTACTAAGGTGCACTATACAACTTGCAGTATACTGAGATAAATGGGGGGAAAAGTAGTAACCAAAGTAAAAGAACTTCCCTCTATTTAAGAAGGGAGATAGCGCTATGCGGCGCTTCCGAGCGCGGTACCGAACCGAGTAACCATATCAACTCTAAATATAATCTAAAGTCTAAGATAGACTTTCTGTATGTAAGCGCGGGGATCGGACCGAGTGCACATCAATTCAGTGAAAGAGATAAGAATAACGCACCAGCAAATCAGTGAGGACATAGGACAGACGGACGGACGGGTAGGCACGAGAAGACCTAAGGGGAGGCGCACGGACGCGCGCGGAAGCACGCGAGTGCATATGAGGCGCGCGAACGAGGCGCAAACATATGGCGCACGCGCGGGAGCGCGTATGAATGATCCTTCGGATAAGAGCTGGAATATGTAAGGAATATGTGGTTCGTGGGGCCATATGTCCGGCATTGAGAGGCGCGAGTCTCTACACCGTGCTGGGCAGGAATGAGCCTATTTTTATATATGCATCAAGGAGTATAGAGCACTATCAGTTTCCCTATCCTTGTTCATCATTTGTCCAACAATTAACTCCTGTGCAAACCAGAACCTGCACTTTCCTGTGCACTAGACAGTATAAGTTGACTATACTTAGGACTACTACTACATTACTTCCCTCATACTGTATACCTCTCCCTATAGGTTTACCTTTGAAGTAGTCCCTTGTGGTACACACTTTTTAGCCCCTATTAGGTCCCCCTTCAACTCATCTAGAGTCGCTGTGCTCCAACCACCTTGCATGTGTGCCTCACATCTGCTTAGCATGCACCAATGCATAGTAGCACTTCCGCTTAACCGCGCTCCACACATCATTGTGCACCTAACTAGGCTTGACTAAGTGTCTGGTTCAGTCACTTGCAATGTTTTCCCTCAGCTGAACAGATGAATTGAAAACAGACTGCAATACAACACTTTCAAAAAGCGAGAGAAGAGCAGGTCTCAAATACAGTGCACCTCAATCTTATACATAAGCAAATAGTGGCCAGATGGCTCTTTTGAATCTTTGCCTTGAATCTTTGCCTTGACAGATGTGTATTCTTCCTCATTCCCCAGGTCATTAGGATCAAACTTGAAAGTTTGATGTGTAATCTGCTCTTCTTCTTCAACAAAGTCAAGACCTTTGGAGAGAATTAAATTGCTCTTGTACTCATCATTCCAAGTTTGCATCAAGGATAAAAGAATCAACAGTGACCATGCTATTGAAAGAACTGACAAAATGCAGATGAACGTGCCTTGAGGATTCACTTCTGAATGAGTTCATTGGAAGTGCATTTTACTGGTCTTAGCCAAACAGTTGATATAACAGAATCTAAATCTGTGTGTGTGGGTTCAAAACCCGCCAAAGATGAAATTGTCAAGTGATCACCAGAGTCAAAATCTGTTTCTCTTGGACTGTGCGGGTTTAAAACCTGCCAATGATAACATTTTTATTCCATGAAATCACACCTTGACATTTCCTCATGATTGATATATGTTTGTTTTTTTCCCCGTTAGAACACACCTTGACATTGACCCATGTGTACTTTCCTGAGAGCTTCATATCACTGGTCTTAGCCAAGTAGATGCAACAGGGTCAAAATCTGTTTCTTTCAAACCATGCAGGTTCAAAACCCGCTTGCAAAATATTTTGCAGTGTATAGATTCTCAGAGACCTAAGTCCCAAGTGCAAGCAAATAGAGACAGTTAGACATTTTGGAGTATTCACCAAAGTGATGCCATTTGTGTCAGTTTTATCTTTTTCAATGCAACCTAGGTGTGACCGCTTTGTACTAGTTTTGCAGCAGAATGTGGCGAGAATGCTTCTGTTGCATCTATACATTGTGTTCTGTAGCTGGGAGTATCCTTCAGCATGACATAAAAATAAAATGATGAAAATATACCAGCAGTGTTGGATTGGACAACAGATGGATGTGTAATGTATGTATGTAGGGCGCACACAGAAATGCAGTGCTTGGTATGGAACAGGATGTGATTTCATAAAATAAAAATGTGATCATTGGCAGGTTTCAAACCTGCACAGTCCAAGAGAAACAGATTTTGACTCCGATAATCACTTGTAATTTCATCTTTGACAGGTTTTGAACCTGTCACATACAGATTTGGATTCTGTCTTATTAACTGCTTGGCTAAGACCAGTTAGATGCACTCCCATTGAATCCATTCAGACGTGAATCCTCAAGTTATATTTATCCTGCATTTTGTCAGTTCTAACATTAATTTATAACATCACCCTTGAGCTCAACCATATGTGATCCTTCCATTATCAGTTGTCACTCGTGACCCGGTTGTTAATCCCAAAACATCACAAACATCATTGGCCCACCGTGGTGGTCTGCCGTCAGCGCTTTTTTTGAGCAATTGCTGGATAAACAGGTCTTGAAGTAGAGGCCCAGGAGAAGTCTGATGTTTTTTGCGATAAGAGCAGAATAAAAGAATCAATTGTGGTGACCATATTATTGAAAGAACTGACAAAATGCAGATAAATATGCCTTGAGGGTTCACTTGTGAATGGGTCCATTGGAGGTGCATCTAACTGTTCTTAGCCAAGCAGTTAATATGACAGAATCTAAATCTGTCTGCGTGGGTTCAAAACCCACCAAAGATGAAATTGTCAAGTGATCACCAGATTTAAAATCTGTTTCTCTTGGACCGTGCAGGTTTGAAACCTGCCAGTTGCAACATTTGTTTTCTATAAAAATGCACCTTGAAATATGCTCATGGTCTGTTTGCTTGCAAGCTGATTAAAGTTATCTTTAGCCAAGTGGTTGTTGCAACAGAATCAAGATCTGTTTCTATTGGAATGCGACAGGTTTAAAACCTATTGAATATCACATTTTTCTATGAGAATGTGCCTTAAATGTTAGCTCATACACAGCATCTCAGACATTGATCTTCATTGGTCTTGGTCAAGTTGTCACCAGATTCAAAATCTGTTTCTCTTGAACTGTGCATATTCGAAACCTGCCAACAACAACATTTTTGTTCTATGAAATTAAACCCTGATATTTCCTCGTAGATAGTTTTCTTCAAAACCCATCATAAATGCTCTTTTCCATATCATTGCCACAATAGATTCAAAATATGTTTCAATCATAGCCTACAGGTTTTTAATCAGTCAAATAATGCATTTCTCAGATTTTGAATCTGTTATGGCAATAACATGGCCAAGACCATTTAAGATGAGTTTTTGAGAAAGCTCTTCACTAGGAAATGTCAAGGTGTGATTTCATAGGATAAAGATATTATCATTAGCAGGTTTCAAACCTGCACAGTTCAAAGAGAAACAGATTTTGACTCTGGCAACAACTCAGCTAAGCCTGATGAAGATAAGGGTCTGAGATACTGTCTATGATTCAATATTCAAGCCATTTTTTATAGAAAAACATGTCGAGCACATATCCTGCCAATCTCATAGGTATCTCACATTATACTCCTCAGCACTCCTCTTACCTTCCAAGAGTTCTGTGCACTCATCCGAGTCATCCGAAGGTCATCCGTCTCCTTCCTAGGCCTGTTTACACTTCTGATCCTCTGTACCATGTGCTGTCCATGTCCGTTCGACTTCGCTGGTGCGTCTTCACTTTGTTTATCTTCTATTGATTATTTCTTAGGGGCACATACATTGTCGGCCCATTAAAAGCTTGATTAATATGTATAGCTGTGCCCCTCATGTGCTGACATGCACCAAACCAGTTTTGTGCATGGTCATGGCTACCTTTTAGCTTTGAAGTTCCTTATGTTTGCTCTATGAAATTACTATGAACTTTTTACACCGCGTTATGATTTTATTTGAGTAATTTTCAGACCTGAAGACCTTACAATACAACTTAACTGTTCAAATTAATACTTATCTGGTTCAAAGATCAGTTCCAAACATACCACAACAGATTATTCAGCATTTCTCATGAAATGGATTAGTCAGATATTTGAGTGGAGAAAGTTTGTAGATGAGAATATTTGAGAAGTGAACAAGTCAACATGGAACATTTTGATGACTGAGTCATTATGAGTCATTTTCTGCCTGAGTCGCTATGAGTCATATTTCCTTATTTAGAAAGTTACACAGCCACATTTAGAGTAGTACATAAGGGACTCTGTTTCCCCTCTGACTAATAGATTCCCCTTCTTGAGAGATTCCCTTCTAAGAAGGAAGGAGGATTTGAGTATCTTCCTAAGTTTCTCACCCTATATTTGTGTGAACATCTGAGTGAATATTAGTTTATTCCCTCCATTCATTTATCATCATTTCTCATGACATACTGATCTTCTGAGGCCTACCTTGAGCCAATCCTTACATTACGCTAGCTGGTACACAGTTATCAGTCATCTAGTGTAGTTTCGTCATTCTCTTTACGACATGGTGTAGAGACTCATGCGTCTCAATGCCAAATATGCGCCCCTTTACCCACATAACTCCCATATGTTCCAGCTCTTATCCATAAGATCAGTCTTGCGCGCGCCTTACATGCACTTGCGCCTCATGCGCCTTGCACGCTTCGCGCATGCGTTCACGCACCTCACCCTAGGTCTTCGTGCTCCTGTCCGTCCATCTGTCCTACATCCTCGCTGATTTACTGGTGCATTATTCTTATCAGTCTCATTGAATTAACATATCATCAGTCCGATTTCCGTGCTTACATGCGGAACACCTATCTTAAGCTTTAGAATATATTTAGTGTTGATATAGTTACCCGGCTCGGTACCGCGCTCAGACGCACCACATAGTGTAATTCTCGGGCGCAATTCCCCTTCTTAAAAAGAGGGAAGGTTCTTTAGGACGAGTTTTGACTTTCCCCCTTATCTCAGTATACTGCAAAGTGTATATTCCACCTCAGCACTTGAAATCTGATTATACTCCTTTATCAATTATCATCTGTGCTTCTGCTATCTCCTTGAAGACTCTTTCCCTTATCGCTTGAAGCGTGCCTCAGCCTATGCGCGCGCTACCATCACACCTCTCGCTCACACGCGCCTCTCGCGCACCTTCGCCTCGCTTACGCACGCATTACCTTCTCGCACCTACTAAGTGCCCACCTAGTTGACAGAGTTTCCCTCCATTTTATTAGCGAGGAACTTCTCTCAGTAGCTGTCCTTTGGGTCGAGTCGTATTCTCATATCCAGGTCTTGCTGTAGAGTCCCCATTGATTTTTATAGTTTTCACCTATAGTCAAGATTCCTCACCTTCAACGGGATATATTTTCTGTGGGGAGAATTCACGTATTTCTTAACGATTAGGAAGGACGACAAATAAGACTAGCACTTTACTCAACAATATTAAGAGCTTGGCTATTTTAAGACTACATCACGAGGGTGTACTCTGTTCTGACCTGCGTCATACTCATCATGCAGTACCTGAGCAGCAGAGAAGTTAGTTTTGAAGCCACATATTTCGGTTGATTCAATTGTGTTAGAGGCTTAGTTTGATCTCCTCTGATTTTGAGAACAGGGAGTGTTTATAAGATAATACCCTGATTCCTTTGCATATTGTCATGATCCATATTCTTCATCTTATCTTTGCATATCTTTGCAACCATCTTCTTGTAGCATCGTAGCACTGCATCAAGCCAGTTATCAATTCGGCTACACCATTGATCATCAATCCTTATCATCTGTGTCCTAAGTACTGCATCAAGCCAGTTAACAGATTAACAACCTTCAAGTACCCAAGCACTGCATCAAGCCAGTCAACAGTTACTGTTCCTGAGATTTATCTTAATCTCATCCTTTTCAAAGTCATTAGGTGTAGTCTGGACAGCGAGTCTGGATTCAGAATTCGTGGTTGAAAACTGCATGTGATGCTCACACATGAGCGGGATCAGCCGACCACATCTGTACCATCACCATCACCTTGCCGATATGTCTGATAAATCTAGTATCAGCTCTTCACATTCCCTACGATCTCGAGGTGCCATTGATGTGGCCTCGGCTGCTGGCTCTGGAACGACACGCAAGGCTCCCGCAGTCTGGTCAAAGGCGGAGGAAAGTACCTTCCTCGACTTCCTTCTGCTCGCCCTGTCTTCATCAGGTGATGGAGGCTTCAAGATGGCGACTTTCAATCAAGCATCTGTCGATCTCAAACTCAAGTACCCACATCAAAGGGGCGCAGAGAAGACCGGTGTGGTGTGCAAGAATAAATTCATGGCGGTATGTTTCTATTGAATGTTTTGGTCAGCAATGTCATCTCATGTTTTTATAGCTCAAGAAAGTGTATCACACTGTTGTTGAAATAAAATGCACATCAGGTTTTACGTGGAGTAACGAGCATGGGGCGGGTATTATGGATCGAAAAGATGATGTATGGGCACGATTTACCAAGGTACACATCATCATAGATTGCATGCCACCCTTTTATGACATTATTTTCAGACACACCCTCATGCAAAGCCCTTCATGATGAAGGGCTTCGATCACTTCGAGACCATGGAACAATTGGTACCAAGCAAGGCCAAAGGGTCGCATGTCTTCCGACCCACCGCCACAAGCAACACAACTCCTCAAGATTCTACCACCTCTATGTCACCTTTGATCCCCACCGCAATAGATGATGCCCTTCAAGGGCCACCATCATTGGTAGATCCCGACTCCCTTGAAGTACCTGCTCCCTCTACATTTCTCTCTCCCTCCACTGAAGGTTCTACCGACTCGGTATGGACAAGTATTAGCCGTGGAAAGCGCAAATTCAGCGCGGTTTCTCCTTCATCAATTGTGAGTTTCCAGAAGCGCAGTCGTCCGCCATCTGCCACATTGTTGGTGCAGCAGGAGGTACTGAAATGATGAAAAGCCTCATTGAAGTCATGCGTGAGATGCAGAAGAACCTTGTGTTAGCGCCACCACAGCTGCCGGTGCAATCACAGCCTTCCATGCACGTTGGAAGTGCTATTTCTTTACTCAATAAGTACACAGACCTAATCAGTAAAGAGTGCTTAGCCATCGCGAACTTTTTAGCCAAACATGAAAACCGAGCAATTATTTTTTATTCATTGGACGAGGTGATGAGGCTCGAGTGGTTGGAAGAGAAACGAGTGCTTTGCAGTGGTGCGCCACGGGCGGCAGTTCATTCACAGGACCATATGATTGTGTAGCGCTGAAGGTTCAATGATACTGAGAGGAACAAATGATGCTCCTGACTGTATCTATAAATGTTGTGAGGTCGCGCGTTGTTTTCCAACCAGATACCAGCATTTTGGAATTTGTGGGCTGAGAGGCTCAAGAATGCAAATTTCAATCCACCTATGAGTTGAGCACTTGGAAGTCCAATTCTTCCCAAAGATGCATGTGACATCAAGTCACCTTGTTTGGTTGCCTTTGGACAGCACAACCGCCCTGGACCCTTTGTCCAGGAATACCAGAAATTCATCGCCCCCTCTGATTTATTAGTGTCAACCTCTCCTCCCTTTTTCGAGTGTGAATTTCCAGACTTAGGCAGGGCCATCGCGCAGCACCATGCAGCTCTCACTTCTGCCAACCATGAGGACAGTAAGTTCTCCCCCAGTTCGCCAACTGCTAACATTGGACTTCCAACGCCTCTGCCATCCCCCCCACACATTGGAAGGCGGCCTATTTCTCCCCTCTCCCTAGGAGAGGGAACTTTAATCAATATCAAGACTGAGCTGGTTGGCTCAGAATCCCTCCTTCTGCAAGCACCTGCAGCACCATCTCTGCAGCAACCTCAGCCATCTACTCCTGGTCCGTTCCAGGTCCTGCAAGTTCCTTCTCAATCCCTCATGATTACCTCTCCAGCACAGGTCACCCTTATTCCCGCAACTGGGCACATGCAGGCTGGAGACCCGGTTAATAGACTTGTTTTCAGTACACTATTTAGACTCTACTCTCTCCCCACATCTGACCAGCCCCAAGCATTCTCAGACACTCGCCCTAGCATCCCAATGGACTCAGGCCACATACCATTCGCGCCGGTTCCGCCAACTCGTGCTCCCACACCGTTCTCAGAGCAGCAGCAGCCCACAAATCTCAGAGTCCCTGGGACATCCCAGCTCTTCATGCACATTGAGGCCTATGAATGCTACCCACCATCTTCGCCAACTATGTCTGATGATTTGTCATCTGACCTCTCGTCCCAATTCGTTATGCTGCCGGCTCCCACATTACCCATGTCCATTGCCAATCATTTCATCAACAGTTCAGACGACGACTTTGACTCTAGCGACGACTCGTCTTCAACAAGCTTGTCTGATTATCTCACACCCGAAGATAAAATTATGGAAGACATGTCTTTCAATTATCATTTGCCAACCTGCGACCCCCACCTTCCTTTAGGCGACGTGCTCATTGCAGCCGATCATCTCATGGTAGGATACACGACTATGCCCGACATCATCGCCTATCTGTCATTTGAACCTCTATCTAACACGATGGTTGCTGACCCTCCCACATACACTGTAAACATTCCTGAACCCTTTCGAGGTGTTCATTGTGGCCAGTGTAGAAGAGGAATTGGTAGTGGTGTTATATAGTGATATGAGATAGCTTAAGTAGTCCTCGATGAGTGAGATATGTGTCGACCCAAGGGGATTGCTACTGAGAAGGTTCCTCTAAGTGTATATGTGGAGGGAAACACTGGACCGGGCTCTTGGTCAAGCCTGGTAAGGCGCGCGACGATGAGCGAAAGCGACGTGAAGTGCTGATGAGCAATGGCGGGCGACAATGAGCGATGATGCGTGACTTATAATGGAAGCGCGCGCTGAGCGGAAGCGGTGCGCGTGTGCGGGTGGTGGAGCGCAGCGATTTTTTAATGAGTCAGAAAACTAATAGGCAGAGTTTCTAGTAATGTACGGCGGCGGCACTCGTATTTGTTACTTAGATACTTAAGAGATATGAGGGAGAACTTAGACTTAGAGTCCAATGATGTGCGGGCAGAAAGATAGTCATTATACAGTTTAGGCGCGAGTATATATACTAAGTAATGTTAAGCGCTGTCAAGCGCTAAAGCAAACCGAGAAGCGAAGCGGATACGAGATAATATGTAATGTAAGGGTTCATGACGGAAAACATATGAAATATGGCCATAAGCGCCGGAGATATGTCAGAATAAATGGAAATAAGCTGGGAATACGCACCGATGAACCGAACGGACATGAAATGGATGGATGGAGGACGAGCGACGAAGCGCTTGAGTGCGCTGGGTGAGATATGAGTCGCGCTATATTAGGAAGTGATTTGGAGAATGGGAACTAAGATCCCTGCAAGCCCACAGAGATATTAGTCTCTACATCGGGACTATCGGATCACCCTTCCATTTAATGGTCTCTTTCGTCCTACTTCCATTCACACTCTGAACCTTACAGCAGCACTTATTTGTTCTGAGCTTGGTGCTCATAACTCATGCAAAGTTGGCCCGGAGCAGGCCAAGTTCTTAGCCGCTCACCCACCTACAATCTATCACTACAATAAGCCTAACTATCCAGGCGCTGTCGTACGAGGACAGAGTCGCCTCGAAAATCGATACTATGAGTGGTGAAACCTTTGTTGCATCCATCTTGACCTTCTCTCAGCGGTCCATGCAACACTAACCCCAGAACAGTCTAAAGACTGTAACGAGACCGACATGTGTCTCATCCTCATTGAAGATGACAAAGTGCTGCCCGCTTGGGTCAATTGTGCTGCGTTCCTTCTGCAGACATCACCTTTTTGTAACCCTTTTGTTACTCGTCAAGAATCTGCCTATCTACGATCGGCAGCAGGCTACTTTCGCTTCTATGGCTATGAACATACTTCTAACATTATTGACCACATCCTACAGCTGACAGTGCCAGACGAGGATGTAGTACACATCCTTTTGCAAGAACTTCTCCTCGATAACCTCTTTTGCACTAATATCAAGCCTCACTCAAGTCTTGGGAGCATCCTGGCACTCCATGAACGCAAGCATCATCAAGACTTTGTGATGTTTCAACCCGGTCCTGCTAGAACATACAAGGACCCTGTCATATCCCGTATTCCGGACCTACATCTGACGATGTTCCCATGCCTCATCCACACATCTGGATCCCCTATCCATGTCTCCAGACCTTCAGCTTCTCTATTTGCCCAATTCCTGGATCCGATGTCCAGACATCTGATTTGACATCCACATCTCTGGATCCCACCTATCTGTCATGTCCGAACTCAAACCTTAAATCAGCGCCCATCCCCTTATGGTAATCACCTGTCTCCAGACTTCCGAACATCCGGATCCGACCTGCGTCTATCTTCTCTGCCTTTTCCCTTTGTACGTTCCTTCTCAAGTTAGACTATACTCATTTTCCGTACCTCATTTCACTTCCGCCTTTATTTTACTATGTTCTCATTTCCGTCTTCATTTACTATTTTCCGATAGACTAGTGTTAGACGTTTCTATATGCTCCATCCATAGCCTCACATAGCCTCGCACTGCACTGACTGATTCTCCATTATGTCCTTTGTAGTATATAAACCCTGTAAAGTCTCTATACTTCCTCAGTCTGAATATCACACATATTAGTCCTCGCACTAGCCTTCACCCTAAGTCCTCGTAACAGTTCTAGTCCTCTGACTTGGTCATTATCCATCTCAGGCCTAGGGAGGAATTCCCTAGGCCAGAGCTCCGATCCTCTATTCCTCCGAGTTTCCGGGAGTTCCTCCGGAACTTTCCCACGGTCCTCCGGACCTATTCTGCTTCGGACTTTGTCCTTGCAGCCTTTCCTCTGTTTCCTTCTACTCAGGACTCGTCCTGAGTAGCCATTACACATATCCCTGTCAGGACGAAACTCCATCGTAATTTCTGGAAGTTCCTCCGGAAGTTTCCCGCACTCATCCGGAAGTTTCTTGCACTTGTCCGGAAAGTCCTTCTGAAGTTTCCCACGCTTCTCTGGAAGTCCTTCGGACTTCACTGGACTTTCTCCAGACTTCATTCTGAAGTTAAGGGCACATACTTGGGTAAGGGGCACAGCGCACGAGCTGAAGCCAAGCCCCTTGGAATCAGTCCTACCCTTTGTGCACGGTCTTAACAACCCACAGCATTATGACAGCGTCTCGAACGCATAATTTTTCAACTCGCTCTCTTCATGAGATGCATTCCCCAATCATCGTTTAGCATGCATGGTCCTCGTCATCGAGCGTATCAGTCGTTTTCACACAAGTCTTTTTGTCTGTCTGTTTGTGTTTGAGTGTATTAGTATTCAATGGTCCGGGGCTCCCAATTCTTGGCAAGTAACCCTATTTTGGGTTGGTTAACAGAAAGTCTAACATTTGCGTTTGTTTATCAAGATAATGCACATCGCTCATCCTCGTCTTGGCCATCAGTGCATCAATGTGTTCTTGTTTGGACTCGCTGTTTGCAAATGTATTGTCCATCATTGTTTACTTGATCCTGCTTGTTGATGTTTCTTGTTTGCTACTATAGGTTCTTGTCCTATCAGAACTTACATTAGTAGTGTTTTGTTTCGTGTGTTATGCATCCCTTAGTATCAGTTCATTGTTCCCTGCGATTCATGTTTGTTTGTTGTTCTTTGCTGTATGACGTACTAAGCTCAAGACTTGATTTATTTCATGACAACATTACCTACAATTGTTTGTATGCATTTGAAGGGGCTATTAGAGCCAAAGACATATTATTTGTGTGGGACTTTATAGTGGAAGCTCCTATAAGTCTCACAAAATTATTAAGTCTTAATGAAATTCTTTCAGGGATACAGGATAATACATTTAGCCTGTTCAATCTATTCAATTAAAGCATTTCATCGACGGTTCCAATTCAATGAACCTGAATATTCCAAAGGAGGAGATACCATTTAAGCTATGTCAAAATATTTTAAATGACTTAGGCGCCAATTCAACTCCTTGAATTCTACCAGCCTTTATGTGAAGCGTCAAAACGACATTGTCATTTCACAAATCGCCAAGTCAACTGTCAAAATGTAATAGCGGCACTTGTCAAGTCTACATCAAATCAAAATGCAAAATTTTGGACCTGAAAAACACTATTTGAATGACATCCAATACATTCAAAAATTCAGGAACATCATAAGGACACTATTAATGACATCATTATTTCGTAAACAATATGCAAGCATAACACCGATTACATCGACACAATTTTTCAAATCAACCATCAGCAACTTAATTCCAATAGGACTACCCTATTTTCCTTTCAAACCCTATCCTAAGCCTTTATAAGTCTTTCATCTATGACAGCGGTATCTCCAATCAATCCAACTCCACAATTCAGTACCGCTAGCAATATGACACTCCCTCTCACTCATGCTACTTGCGCTATCCAGGAATACCCAGGAACACTGCTCAGTCAGAATCACTGGATACCAACTTACATTCAGTCCCATTCCAGTCGACCAATTCAGCTCAAGGACATTTTGGTGTTAGAAGACCAAGTACAGCTCATGTACCACTATACCGGAGTAGTTGACAAGATATTAGGAGTACAGGGAGGATGTGTGGATATACGAGTCCAGAAGGACAGGTCTGATGGTCCAATTCCTCCAATCACCCTTACTATGCCTCTTCACTATTTTCAACTCCCATTCCACTGGCGCCTTAAATGTGCATATCAGCAACTTCAGCTCAAGATTACACATTTCTATCATTGCTCTATGGTAAAAGTTGGTCAAATTTGGTACTTTTTGCAATTCTCACAAGTTCCCAGCTGGAGCCAGTATACCCCCAGACAGTGCAAGGAGACCTTCAAGCAGTGTTAGATTCACTGGCAGCAGAATATCCAGAAGGATCTTGTAAAGGGATACCAGAGAACCTCTTAGAGGACGACGATTACTACTTCAAAGTTGTTGATTCGCGACCACATCACTATCGTTATACCTAGCTAATTTGGCTTCCTCTATTTTCAACAGACATTATTTGCTACCTTGGCAGTCGTTCTTTCCTTCTACATATTGAGAAACATAGCTGGCTGTTTTCAATTACATCTATACGCAATATGCAATTCAGCTAAAACAGCTTGCTTCCAAAACACCCCTGAAGATATCTGATTCTTCACCAGACAAATCAATATCACGTATCTCATAAATAGTAGTACCATTTCAGATTAGATAATATCTGTCATGCCTCCATTCTCATACTATCAGCTTCTTAACAATTTCTCAAATCGCAACACAGTGGAATTTGTGCTTCATCAATTGCTTGTCACTTTATTTCTTCATATTAGTACAGACCACAGATATTCTTATTATTGTTTAGCTAATATTATATACCTATGGAACATTGGTTTGAAAGAACACATTCTTCAGGACTGCGTTATCTGCTACCAGATTTATGGATGAATCTTAGGAATCACTGAACAAGTTGGAACCTTGCCGAATATGGCTTGAAAATATATAATCGCCTAAATGCCACCCTACAAGGAACAAATTCTTAATTACCAACTTAATATCTGTTCATCGGGTTATGTTATTCTAAAACACTGTCAGGGAAATTTCCTGACTAGGATTAGGCTCAATGTCAGCAGCCGATCAAATGGAAATCAAAACTAGTCGTTGTAGGACACGAGCTGGCGCTGGGCTCGTATCGAGCTATTTTACAGTACACGTCAAATACCCGTCACATGCTAATCACTTCCCAATGTTATCCGACGCTAACCCGCCAACCCGACGTTTAGGCCGCATCAGACCCGATGTTTTCCCGCGCACTTGTCCTATCCGTGTCCCGTCCTGTCTTGCTAGCCCCACTAGGTGTGTAGTTCATTATTTCGCACATTACTCACGTCGTAGCCAGCGCTATTACATGTTTTCCCATAGTCCGCAGCGCCTCATGTTTATTTACATGTACTTCGGATCCGAAATACTCCGCCGCTACTTTCGCCTACGGGTTCCGCATTTCTACGTACTTACATATATATTGGACTGACCTCGAGCATTATTCATTATCCAGGTAGAGGGGAGCAGTTCCCCGACGCTTAGTGGTCAAACCCGATAATTCGTAGTTCTTAGTTGATATTGCGAATATCATCGCTCTTTCATTATCCATATCAGTCATAGTTATTATTGCGCACACCGCTCGCTCTTCCGACGCTCGCATAACGCGTCACTATTAGTTCCGACACCCTGAACCCGAACCCAATAACCCGAAACCCCGAAAACATCGGACCCGACGCTTTTGCATCGGACATCGTAATTATACCTTTGGACATTGTTTCCCGTGCTCGGACTATTGATCTCACATCGCTCACTTATCCCCAAGACTATTCCCAGACTGCAGACCCCTGGGTCGAACGCACTTGTCAGGCAAGTATAGCAGACTAGGCAGTGCAAAGACCACAACACAAATATATCAGTTTGGAGCCATCTTCATATAGCCCCACTCAGTATAGTTGTTTCTACATCGTGCTTCGCACCCACTTCAAAGAACTCTGCCAGTCACAGGCCATTGACAACTTTGGCTGAGCTAACTCATACTATTCATTCTTAACCCACTATGAACAACTCCTATGGAAAATTCGACATGCACAATGCTGCACCCCTAGATGTTCAAGCATACATTACCACTACTCCTTACCCTGGTACCCAGCTCTTTCAGCATCACTGGATAGCCAGTCACGTCCACATCTACTCTCAGGAGCATATCCGCCTCCATGACATTGTTCATCTAGATGACATGTCAGTATTTGCACAGAGCTACAGCAGACAATTCATTGGGATTAGCCAGCTCAGAGAAGGATGGGCAGATATCAAAATTTGCAGGCAAGGTCCTGGAAAAGCGGTCCCACTTGTATTGACCATTCCTACCCACTTTATTCAACTATCCATATTCTGGCGCCTCAAACTTAAATACCTGGAGCATTTGAGACCAAATTATTTCACATCACTAGATCTCCTCCTCTTTAATCAGCCCAATTGCAGGACAGGGGATGATGAGGAAAATAGTGAAATTACAGAAGAAGTGGAAGAGTTACCCTTTGGATTGGCAAGCACCCTTGATCTTGTTTATGCATTGGACATGGTGGAACGTGTCTACTCTTCACACTGACGCCAGCGATCTAGCATTAGCAATATTCTTATGTCACAATAGAATTGCTAGTTAAGTGCCTTACAAGCGCCACTCAAATTTCATACTGCACTAGACTGCGAGTTTTTCCTCAATAAAATATCATACGATGACAACTATTATCTCCCAAATATTTCTGCCTACACTTAAGGAAGCCCTGTTGGACTGCTAATTTTCCACTAAAGCCGCTTATCCTAGAAACACAAGAAGCATCTCTATTATCTCTTCACAAATAACCACCGTGCAATGAAGGTCTTATAAAACATATTCTTAATATTAATCAACTTACTCAAAGACCCCTCATACATGAGAATGTTTCTTTCCATGACCAACAATCTTGCACCTTAAACAACATTAATAGTCTATCAATGAGAGCTTCAGCTAATAGTGGTATCAAAATTGCATCATCTCAACACTACGAAGGCGAATTATTTGAGGAGTATGGCAATATCTGACCCGAATATAATGGGGAAATGAGAAAAAGTCCTATAAAAGATAGACTCGCTGCTTTCACATGAAAATTTTCTTTTAAAAATTAACTATTATCAATCAATTCTATGCGGATTCCTTTTCCCACCATGTCGGCAAATTCCAGTTATGAATAACATGCTGAGAAGATTCAACTAGCCTAAGAAACCATGCAACAGTTATATCCAAACTCGTCCATCCTGTCAGCCACACATGGAAATCGCTGAATGGTCCATGCCCCAAAAGAAATTGGAATATAAGAGGACTAGATTTTGTGACACTATAATATCTTGACCCATTCTATCAGTCCTTCGCACTATCCTTAGAAGAACCACGGTGTAGACTATTGTCATATCCCGCATTCTGGACCAACATCCGACGACGTTCCCATGCCTCATCCGGACCTCCTGTCCCTGTCTCCAGACCCAATCCTCTATCTGTCCGGATCCCTGTACTCCTGCATCTGATATCCGGACGCCAGATCTGATATCCACATCTCCGGATCTCCGGATCCGACCTATCTGTCATGTCCGAACCCAAACCTTAAATCAGCGCCCATCCCCTTATGGTAATCACCTGTCTCCGGACTTCCGAACATCTGGATCCGACCCATGTCTATCTTCCTTACCTTTTCCCTTTGTATGTTCCTTCTCAAGTTAGTGTCATATCCCGTGTTCCGGACCCGGACCTATCACGCATTCATCTCCAGACATCCAGATCCGACCCGCGTCTATCTTCCGTGCCTTATCCCTTTGTATGTTCCTTCTTGAGTTAGACTTCCTCATTTTCCGTACCTCGTTTCATTTCTGGCTTTATTTTCCTATGTCTTCATCTCCGTCTTCATTTACTATTTTCTGATAGACTAGTGTTTGACTTTTCTACATCCTCCGTCCACAGCCTCGCATAGCTTTGGACTGCACTGACTGACTCTCTGTTAAGTCCTCTGTAGTATATAAACTCTGTAGAATCTTTGTACTTCCTCAGTCTGAATATTACACATATTAGTCCTCGCACTAGCCTTCACCCTAAGTCCTCATAACAGTTCTAGTCCTCCGACTTAGTCATTATCCATCTCAGGCCTAGGGAGGAATTCCCTAGGCCGGAGCTCCGATCCTCCGCTCCTCCACTCCTCCATTCCTCCGAGTTTCCGGGAGTTCCTCCGGAACTTTCCCACGGTCCTCCGGACCTATTCTGCTTCGGACTTTGTCCTTGCAGCCTTTCCTCTGTTTCCTTCTACTCAGGACTCGTCCTGAGTAGCCATTACACATATCCCTGTCAGGACGAAACTCCATCGTAATTTCTGGAAGTTCCTCCGGAAGTTTCCCGCACTCATCCGGAAGTTTCTTGCACTTGTCCGGAAAGTCCTTCTGAAGTTTCCCACGCTTCTCTGGAAGTCCTTCGGACTTCACTGGACTTTCTCCAGACTTCATTCTGAAGTTAAGGGCACATACTTGGGTAAGGGGCACAGCGCACGAGCTGAAGCCAAGCCCCTTGGAATCAGTCCTACCCTTTGTGCATGGTCTTAACAACTATCTCTTTTCTATCTAATTTGCCTGGGAAGAGCAACACTTGTTTCTTACCAGGAAATTAGTCAGGAAATAGATAATAAGTAAGAGACTGTTTCTTCGCATTCGAGTACCACACCAACGTCTGGGCTCTAATGCAAAGAAGTATTTTTATTTTCTCTGTGCTGGCTCTTGATCTTCCCCAATGGGCAGGAAAAAGACTTGCAAAGCTAGAAGCCATATATATTATACCTTTAGCTACTACCTACTACCAGATACTTGTTTCCATATTAAACCATTACAATATGTATGTTTTGTCACTTGTTTTCTTACTTTTCTTTTCATTCCACTTTGCAAATCGGGGACAATTTATTCATTGTTCCCTGCGGATGACATGCACCAAACCGGTGTAGAGACTCATGCCTCTCATGGTGTGATATGGCACTTTTCACTAGGGAGTTCATTGCACGAACTTGCAGCACCATTCTGTGTGCTATCTGCAGCTATCCCTATATGAGGCGCAGCTTTCCCGTGCAATGCGCACCATGCGCGCACCATTCCCGTGCTTTACGATGTATACGCGCGCGCGCTTGGTCGCCCTATAGCGCCAGCCTTCTGGAAGCATCCATCCACTGTCCACCAAGCTCTCTAGTGCGTGTATTTCCATTTCCCTTATTTACATATCATTCCACCTTTATTTATATCATGGACCCTTACTTACATACATATATCTTTACATACCTTACTCGGTAGCGATTCGGCTCCGCATGACAGCGCTTAGGCGCCATATAAGCGCCAGCATTACCTACCAAGGGAGAGGGACTTGACCTCCCACTTACCACCCACATACTACCTAGGAGAACATAGTAGAAATCTATTCTTTGACACCTCGCGCTCGTATCTCTTGTCTAGTATCTAATCACCACTTAAGCAAACTCACTCTTACTCTCTCTCATTATCGCTCACGTGCGCGCTTCCCACGCCTCGCGCGCACCTTCGCTTTCCCGCGCCTCGTGCGCACCTGCCCGCTTTCCCGCGCTTCGCATTGGCCAACCAGTAGCGCCTTCAGCGCCTACTACCAGATCCTTGCTGCACTTGCTTCCCCTTTAGGGTCGAACGCACTTGTCGTCTCAAGTATAGCAGACTAGGCAACACGCGACCTTACAACAATTACAGATACAGTCAGGAGCATTGTTTGTTCCTCTCTGTATTGTTGTTTCTACACCGGTTTTGTGCATGGTCATGGCTACTTTTTAGCTTTGAAGTTCCTTATATTTGCTCTATGAAATTACTATGAACTTTTTACACCACGTTATGATTTTATTTGAGTAATTTTCAGACCTGAAGACCTTACAATACAACTTAACTGTTCAAATTAATACTTATCTGGTTCAAAGATCAGTTCCAAACATACCACAACAGATTATTCAGCATTTCTCATGAAATGGATTAGTCAGATATTTGAGTGGAATTGTCGTGATCCATATTCTTCATCTTATCTTTGCATATCTTTGCAACCATCTTCTTGTAGCATCGTAGCACTGCATCAAGCCAGTTATCAATTCGGCTACACCATTGATCATCAATCCTTATCATCTGTGTCCTAAGTACTGCATCAAGCCAGTTAACGGTTACTGTTCCTGAGATTTATCTTAATCTCATCCTTTTCAAAGTCATTAGGAATTTGCTTGATTTGACAAACCCAACTTTTACACCTCCTCCCACGAACGACCACATTATCAACCATTGGTATTTGTCTGAACCATTGACCATGGAGGATAGTGAGAACTGGTGATTTTATTGCCAATCACATCCTAGTAAGACAGTGCTATTACATGCATATCTTTGTAGCAGCTCGCCTCAAGTCTTATTCCATTTTGGATAGCTTATCTTGCTACTGTTCTTGCCTACGCAGTTTCCAGACATTCACACTGTAGGATATAATCTGGTTCACTAGTTACTCGCATTTCACTTCACTTCCCTTGCTATGAGTCATAGTTAGTAGAGTCACTTTCGGATAGTTGTACTTCGCACAATCGATCCTTCTTATTCATTTAGAATGATTGTTTGGCTTGACCACTGCCATTTCGCATCATGATATCTTCAAGTTCTTTTGATAGACTTTGCATAGTTGTACTTTGGTACTCTCGCAAGTCTTATACTTAGACATACTTCAACATACTGACACATCTTCAGAACTTCGAAAGCACCTTGGGTGACTTTCCATTCTCTCATTCTCGATCTTAACAGACCTCCCTGCACTTATATTTTAAGAGGTAGTTCTGCAGGCAGTCTCTTTGGGATGACTTACACTTGCACTCTGAGTTCTGAGGTGATCACTTTCTAAGTGTCCACACAGGATCTACTCTTTACACCACAATCTGAGATAACCTTATTGTGGAATCTAAAATGTTTGAAGACATTCTTAAAAAAGAGTTTGACTACTCCTTCTGATGTGAAATCTTTTTATAATGAGTAATAATTCTTTGCTTCATAAGGTCATGGTCTACCATGACTGTGACTGAGTCAAAGCCCCCAGAGGGCAGACAGTCAGTGATGAGAAACAGATTTTGAATCTGGCAACAACTTGACCAAGACCAATGAAGATTGATGTCTGAGATGCTGTGTATGAGCAAATATTCAAGACATGTTCTTATAGAAAAAATGTGACATCCCACGAGTTTCAAACTTGTTGCACTCCAATGGAAACAGATTTTTATTCTGCGATAACAGCCGCTTGGCTAAACACAACTGTAATCAGCTTGCAAGCAAACTGACCATGAGCAAATTTCAAGGTGTGCTTTCATAGAAAATGAATTATATCACTGGCAGGTTTCAAACCTGCATAGTCCAAGAGAAACAGATTTTGACTCTGGTGATCACTTTGCAAGTTCATCTGCAGCAGGTTTTGAACCCACATAGACAGATTTAAATTCTGCTGTATTAACCACTTGGCTAAGACCAGTTAGATGCACTCCCAATAAATACATTCAGAAGCAAATCCTCAAGGCACATTTATCTGCATTTTGTCAGTTCTTTCAATAGCATAATCATCATTTATTTATTTTGTCCTGCTTAAACCTGCCAATTGCGACATTTGCTTGGGTGCAAACATCAATTTCTAACATCCACCTTGGATTCAACTGTGCAATCTTTTTATTGTCAGTTTTCGCTCATGAGCCCACCGTGATGGTCTGCCATCAGCACTTTTTCAAGAAAATTGTTAGGGCCCGTTCGGCAACTGGTTGTTTGTGTCTGTTTCATTTTGAAACAAATGGACATTGAAGTGAAACAGAGCTCCCACGGGTGTCACACACTGTCACACTTGCACGAACTCTGTAGATACTACATCAGATAATGAATGATAACCATCAGTTTGCTACTCGAGCTCTATAGCTATGACCTCCTCATCATCACAAAAAAGAAAGGCCCTTAAAACCTCTCTTAAGGCAACACACACTCGCAGAAAGAGAGCTGCAGTGCTAGCTGCTGCATTTTCAGCTGCTGCAGTGGCTGTGGCCACCTTGCCCTATATCAACAAGATTCCCCAGCATAACTCTATCTTGACAGGGCATGGATGGGTTCGGGAGCTCTTATCAGGACATCCCCATCGCTTTCATAATATGATGGGCCTATCTAAGCCAGTATTTCGCCGATTGCTCCATGAGCTCAGTGAATATGCAGGCCTTGGACACTCAAGATATATCTCTTCTGAAGAACAGCTGGCAATTTTTCTTCGAATCTGCTGTACAGGAGGTACATCAGTAAAAAACTCAAAATGCTGTAGCCCTGGTGACAGCTACATAGAGCTATATAGGCACAGTAGCACTATATAGGCACCCTTCAAGCTACTGTAGCCACTGTAGCGCTATATAGGCACCCTTCAAGCTACTGTAGCCACAGTAGTGCTATGTAGGCACCCTTCAAGCTACATACAACTATATAGCCAAAGTCACCGCTACTACAGGAGTCAGCTGGAGAAATATTTGCTACAGGTCACTCCAGGCAGCTACAGCGCTCGTGTGATATTAACCTGTCTACAAACTACTTATGACAGACACACCAAACATCTTGCCGTCAATATTTGAACTCGTTAAAATAAAAATCACTTGCCACCTTGCGGTGGAGTTGGCGTGTCGAGCGAGGACTTGTTGCAATCGAAAGGAAGGTGCTCTAACGTGCCACCATTTTGGACTCGTTGAACCGTGTGATAATTGACTTGATGGAATTTTCGCAATATTGTCATATTGCATTGGTATATATTTCTATTATTGTAAGAATATACAAGTAGTCTTGTAGCCTAGTTGTAAAAATGATGCACTTATAATTGTTCAAGGTGTTGGGTTCAATTCCTACCAATTGTACATTATAACGTGTGAAAATCATCTGATGTGAGCACTGGTGACATTTCTTTTGGCCTCGTAACTATCAGGTCCTACTAGTGTTAGTAGCCTGTAGCCTCCTGTAGCTTGCTATGACAAGCTACCAGTGACTCTCATAGCGAGCCGCGTGGCTATATAGCCACATGTAGAAGGGACTTGACAAACGGGACTACAGGTACTACAGCGACTATATAGCCACCTGTAGTCAAATGGTATTTTCCTGATGTACCAATAGGGACATGCAAGAAAGGTTTCAGCATAGTGCAGATACTATTTCAAAGTGAGTGCCCACATTATTATTTAAAATGCAACAAAATTAATTTATTACTGTGACTGTACTATTAGGATTTTTCTTCGTCTTCTAGACATGGTAGTGTCACCACGATTTTATCAATGCTACATCCACCTGCCACCCAATGACATAGTCCCCCCTGAAATTCACGGTAATCCCAAGCTCTACCCATTTTTCCAATACTGCCGGGGTGCAATTGATGGGACACACATTGATACTTTTGTTCCCAATGATGCCCTGACTGCTCGCTACCGCAATTGAAAGGGCCGCCTCTCACAGAATGTCCTTGCTGCATGCACATTTGACATGCGCTTTTCATATGTTCTTGCAGGATGGGAGGGAAGTGCAGCTGACAGCCGCATATACAATAATGCTCGGCAGACAGACTTTCCCATTCCCCCAAATCTCTGCTACCTTGCTGATGCAGGGTTTCCATTATGTGACTCACTCCTGGTTCCATATCGTGGTGTACGCTACCACCTCAAGGAATGGGGTTGTTCAAATCAAAGGTATGTTTTTTTTCTATTGATAACCATTCAAAAAATGCTAAAAAATAACTAGACCAAAAAATCCTCCAGAATTGTTCAACTTACGCCATGCCCAAGCCCGAAATGTTATTGAGCGCATTTTTGGTGTGGTAAAGCGTTGATTTCGGCTAATGGTTGCTGCCCCAGAAATACAGTCTTGTGGTACAGACAAAGCTGGTTCCTGCCCTCTGTGTCTTGCACAATTTTATTCGTGTTCATGATCCAGATGATGCTGAGGAAGAAGGTGAAGAGGCAGAGGTGGACACTAATCAGGCTGTTCAGGTTGTACAGCAGAGAGCTGAGGATTTCGGTCATACAATCACACCAGCAGAAAGGGCAAGGGTAGGACAAAAACGAGATGACATAGCAGAAGCAATGTGGGCACAGTATATTGAGTATACTATGAATGAGAACTAGGTAGATCTATCTATGTTTTTCCGAGTTCAAGACGAATGTACATAGAACGGAGAGAGATATCTGAAATGGCAGTATAGGCATCTGCAATAGCTACATCCTTGGCAAAAAGAGCAACAACACTGGCACATTCGTCAGAAGATAAGGAAGTATCAACACAAACAGCCTGGATAGCATTAATACGACATTTCGGAGTACTAGGAACATCATCAAGAAAGCTAGTATGAGCAGTGAATGACATAGCAACAGATTCAAGAGCATCAGCTACTCCGAGAATTGCTGCTGGACCAGTCAGCTTCACATTAGAACATTTTTTATGGACTCCAGTTGAAGTTGGTGATACTGAAGGAGCATGGCCGCGTTTTGGAACACGTGGAGTATGAAAAATAGGTGTAGACTAGGATAAATACATGTCAGACAACGAAGCAAGCAAGTTGAAGTACATACCACTTTCTCGTTCTCATCAGCTGATTCAGACTCATGATTCCCTCTGAGTGGATCCTCACCAACAAAGATATCATCTTCATCATCAAGGAGAAGTGTGCTTGGCCATGGAGGGCTCGTCTCGTACCCAGTCTCGTACCCATTGATACTATTAATATGTAGAGCTCCTTCACTAGTTGCATGACATCCATCCACGAGCACAATGATGTCATCATAGAGGGGGAATGGTGTTGAACGCCAAACCTTGGCTTCGGAATGGACCTGAACAGTAATGTAGTCAAGAAATAAGCAACGAGTGAAAGCTCACCTGAAGATAATCATCCCACACTTTGTCACTGGCAATGACAATCTTCCTCGTCTCGTCCCATCCAAATCCAGACAGCTCTCGCAGTTTTTGGACAATAAGACAGTTGGCCTTCAACTACAAACAGTATATCAGCACGAAAATGAAGGAAAAATACTACTTACCGTGCTCCAACGATGTGAGCAGCTCTTTGCAGTTTTCGAAGCACCTCCACTGACTTTGTGACTGTCTTTGAGGGCCTTTGCAGCAGCTGTAAATGCTGCAGTCTTGAAGGTTCCATTATCAGCCGTGTTTCCATCAGCAAAAGCCTTGAGAGAGTCGATGAGTGTTGCATCATCCCCAGAACTCCACTTCGCGTTCCGTGGGATCTTCGTGGTAGTACTAGCCTGCTCTTAAGGTTGCAGTAGATTGGTGTTCTCAGGCTCCCTGGTATCAGATGAAAGAGAGTGTTCTATTTTCTTAGGTCGCATGGTGGGTAGTAACAGTAGTAAACAGAGTAGGGACAGTGGGATATTCAGTTGACAAGAGAACAAACAAGTACTAGTGCGATGCCACATTATGCAGCAGTGTGACAGGCCTTTAACGAAACGAACATGTTGCCGAACATGTTTTGCCGTTTCAAATGAAAACAGACGCAAACAAATGAAAACAAACGAAATGGACGCAAACGACTGGTTGCCGAATGGGCCCTTAGGTAAACAGGTCTTGGAGTTAAGAGCCCCGGCAGAAGTCTGTGTCTAACTCTTGGAAGGTAAGAGGAGTGCTGAGGAGTATAATGTGAGATACCTATGAGATTGGCAGGATATGTGCTCGACATGTTTTTCTATAAAAAATGGCTTGAATATTGAATCATAGACAGTATCTCAGACCCTTATCTTCATCAGGCTTAGCTGAGTTGTTGCCAGAGTCAAAATCTGTTTCTCTTTGAACTGTGCAGGTTTGAAACCTGCTAATGATAATATCTTTATCCTATGAAATCACACCTTGACATTTCCTAGTGAAGAGCTTTCTCAAAAACTCATCTTAAATGGTCTTGGCCATGTTATTGCCATAACAGATTCAAAATCTGAGAAATGCATTATTTGACTGATTAAAAACCTGTAGGCTATGATTGAAACATATTTTGAATCTATTGTGGCAATGATATGGAAAAGAGCATTTATGATGGGTTTTGAAGAAAACTATCTACGAGGAAATATCAGGGTTTAATTTCATAGAACAAAAATGTTGTTGTTGGCAGGTTTCGAATATGCACAGTTCAAGAGAAACAGATTTTGAATCTGGTGACAACTTGACCAAGACCAATGAAGATCAATGTCTGAGATGCTGTGTATGAGCTAACATTTAAGGCACATTCTCATAGAAAAATGTGATATTCAATAGGTTTTAAACCTGTCGCATTCCAATAGAAACAGATCTTGATTCTGTTGCAACAACCACTTGGCTAAAGATAACTTTAATCAGCTTGCAAGCAAACAGACCATGAGCATATTTCAAGGTGCATTTTTATAGAAAACAAATGTTGCAACTGGCAGGTTTCAAACCTGCACGGTCCAAGAGAAACAGATTTTAAATCTGGTGATCACTTGACAATTTCATCTTTGGTGGGTTTTGAACCCACGCAGACAGATTTAGATTCTGTCATATTAACTGCTTGGCTAAGAACAGTTAGATGCACCTCCAATGGACCCATTCACAAGTGAACCCTCAAGGCATATTTATCTGCATTTTGTCAGTTCTTTCAATAATATGGTCACCACAATTGATTCTTTTATTCTGCTCTTATCGCAAAAAACATCAGACTTCTCCTGGGCCTCTACTTCAAGACCTGTTTATCCAGCAATTGCTCAAAAAAAGCGCTGACGGCAGACCACCACGGTGGGCCAATGATGTTTGTGATGTTTTGGGATTAACAACCGGGTCACGAGTGACAACTGATAATGGAAGGATCACATATGGTTGAGCTCAAGGGTGATGTTATAAATTAATGTTAGAACTGACAAAATGCAGGATAAATATAACTTGAGGATTCACGTCTGAATGGATTCAATGGGAGTGCATCTAACTGGTCTTAGCCAAGCAGTTAATAAGACAGAATCCAAATCTGTATGTGACAGGTTCAAAACCTGTCAAAGATGAAATTACAAGTGATTATCGGAGTCAAAATCTGTTTCTCTTGGACTGTGCAGGTTTGAAACCTGCCAATGATCACATTTTTATTTTATGAAATCACATCCTGTTCCATACCAAGCACTGCATTTCTGTGTGCGCCCTACATACATACATTACACATCCATCTGTTGTCCAATCCAACACTGCTGGTATATTTTCATCATTTTATTTTTATGTCATGCTGAAGGATACTCCCAGCTACAGAACACAATGTATAGATGCAACAGAAGCATTCTCGCCACATTCTGCTGCAAAACTAGTACAAAGCGGTCACACCTAGGTTGCATTGAAAAAGATAAAACTGACACAAATGGCATCACTTTGGTGAATACTCCAAAATGTCTAACTGTCTCTATTTGCTTGCACTTGGGACTTAGGTCTCTGAGAATCTATACACTGCAAAATATTTTGCAAGCGGGTTTTGAACCTGCATGGTTTGAAAGAAACAGATTTTGACCCTGTTGCATCTACTTGGCTAAGACCAGTGATATGAAGCTCTCAGGAAAGTACACATGGGTCAATGTCAAGGTGTGTTCTAACGGGGAAAAAAACAAACATATATCAATCATGAGGAAATGTCAAGGTGTGATTTCATGGAATAAAAATGTTATCATTGGCAGGTTTTAAACCCGCACAGTCCAAGAGAAACAGATTTTGACTCTGGTGATCACTTGACAATTTCATCTTTGGCGGGTTTTGAACCCACACACACAGATTTAGATTCTGTTATATCAACTGTTTGGCTAAGACCAGTAAAATGCACTTCCAATGAACTCATTCAGAAGTGAATCCTCAAGGCACGTTCATCTGCATTTTGTCAGTTCTTTCAATAGCATGGTCACTGTTGATTCTTTTATCCTTGATGCAAACTTGGAATGATGAGTACAAGAGCAATTTAATTCTCTCCAAAGGTCTTGACTTTGTTGAAGAAGAAGAGCAGATTACACATCAAACTTTCAAGTTTGATCCTAATGACCTGGGGAATGAGGAAGAATACACATCTGTCAAGGCAAAGATTCAAGGCAAAGATTCAAAAGAGCCATCTGGCCACTATTTGCTTATGTATAAGATTGAGGTGCACTGTATTTGAGACCTGCTCTTCTCTCGCTTTTTGAAAGTGTTGTATTGCAGTCTGTTTTCAATTCATCTGTTCAGCTGAGGGAAAACATTGCAAGTGACTGAACCAGACACTTAGTCAAGCCTAGTTAGGTGCACAATGATGTGTGGAGCGCGGTTAAGCGGAAGTGCTACTATGCATTGGTGCATGCTAAGCAGATGTGAGGCACACATGCAAGGTGGTTGGAGCACAGCGACTCTAGATGAGTTGAAGGGGGACCTAATAGGGGCTAAAAAGTGTGTACCACAAGGGACTACTTCAAAGGTAAACCTATAGGGAGAGGTATACAGTATGAGGGAAGTAATGTAGTAGTAGTCCTAAGTATAGTCAACTTATACTGTCTAGTGCACAGGAAAGTGCAGGTTCTGGTTTGCACAGGAGTTAATTGTTGGACAAATGATGAACAAGGATAGGGAAACTGATAGTGCTCTATACTCCTTGATGCATATATAAAAATAGGCTCATTCCTGCCCAGCGCGGTTCTGAGCATCACAGCAAGATGATGGTGGTTAATTTGTCAAGAGAGAAAAACATACATGAACTATGTAAGTAATGTTAAGCGCTAAAGTACACTGAGAAGCGAAGCGAGTGCATGATAATATGTAATATAAGGGTCCATGACATAGCATTATGGAATGTGTGTGCATAGCACCAGCAATACTGTCAGAATTCACAGAAATAGAATAGAAATATGCACCGATGAACTGATGAAGGTACAACAATTCAGAGAGTGAGTCTGAACAATGTTGGGTCTTGCAGAACCTAGCTGCTATTCGACCCTAAAGGGTTTCTGGACCAGGCTCAAGGCTCAGAGGAGAGGAAATATCATGAAAAACTGCTGAAGACTCAGACTCATACTGATAACTGGTGAAAAGATAACTTGCTTATGTAAGCTACAAAAGTGCCAACATAAGGTAAGGTAAAAACAGTCTCTACAAGCCCAGCCAGAAATGAATCCCTACACCGAATGGACATGGAATGGATGGACAAAGGATGAACATGACTCTGTTATGACAATCACATGGCTAAACACAACTTTGATCAGCTTGCAAGCAAAGCGACCATGAGCAAATTTCAAGGTGTGTTTTCATAGAAAAAAAATGAATTTTATCATTGGCAGGTTTCAAACCTACATAGTCAGTCCAAGAGAAACAGATTTTGACTCTGGCAATCACTTGACAATTTAATCTTTAGCAGGTTTTGAACCCACACGGACAGATTTAGATTCTGTTGTATTAACTGCTTGGCTAAGACTAGTTGAATGCACTTCCAATGAACTCATTCAAAAGTGAATCCTCAAGGCACACAATCTCAGCCTTGATATATTTGTATTTTTCCTCATTCCCCAGGTCATTAGGATGAGACTTGCAAGTTTGATGTGTAATCTGCTCTTCTTCTTCTTCAACAGAGTCAAGACATTTAGAAATAATTAAATTGTTCTTATGCTTATCCTTCCGAGTTTGCATCGAGATTTTGGTCATATATCGAACTCTATGTCAAAAATACTCGCATTCACCTAGCAAAAAAAGGATGCATGAAACCAACAGCAATGTCAATCAAGCTTGAGATCATCAGTGTTTGCTTGCTATACATTCGTGTGGAAATGTGAAGGTGTGATTTCATTATTCATACAATAAAAATAAAAATGTTATTGTCAAGGTGTTTTTATAGAAAATAACATTCATCATCAGCAGGTTTCAAACCTGCACAGTCCAAGAGAAACAGATTTTGACTCTGGTAATCACTTGACAATTTCATCTTTGGCAGGTTTTGAACCCATGCAGACAGATTTAGATTCTGTTGTATCAACCTCTTGGCTAAGACCAGTGAGATGCACGTCCAATAAACTTATTCTTTATAACTGGGTCATGAGTGACAACCGACAATGGAAGGATCACATATGATTGAACTTAAGGGAGATGTTGGAAATTAATATTAGAACTGACAAAATGCAGTTAAATGTACCTTGAGTATTCACTTCTGAATGGGCACATTTGGAGTGCATCTAACCGGTCTTAGCTAAGCAGTTGACACAATAGAATTCAAATCTGTCTGTGTGGGTTCAAAACCTGCTAAAGATGAAATTACAAGTGATTATCAGAGTCAAAATCTGTTTCTCTTGGACTGCACAGGTTTGAAACCCGCCAATAATACTATTTTTGTTTTATGAAATCACACCACCAGCAAGATGGTGCTCTCAGGAAAGCACACATGAGTCCATGTTGAGGTGTGTTCTAACAGGAAAAAAAAACAAAAACAAAAACATATGTATATCATTCATGAGGAAATGTCAAGGTGTGATTTCATGGAATAAGACTAAGACCAATGAAGATCAGCATCTGGGATGCTGTCTATGAGCAAATATTCAAGGCATGTTCTAATAGAACAAAAAAATGCAAGATTCAACAGGTTTCAAACCTGTTGCACTTCAATGAAAACAGATTTTGATTCTATTATGACAACCACTTGGCTAAACACAACTCTGACGAGCTTGTAAGCAAACCGACCATGAGCATATGTCAAGGTGCATTTTTATAGAAAATGGAAATTATCCTTGGCAGGTTTTTGTT
This sequence comes from Suillus plorans, assembly GCF_016647745.1. Classification (NCBI taxonomy): domain Eukaryota; kingdom Fungi; phylum Basidiomycota; class Agaricomycetes; order Boletales; family Suillaceae; genus Suillus; species Suillus plorans. The sequence continues at coordinate 38,401 of NW_024537528.1, forward strand.
AAGAACGTGCTCAAGGGTTGAATCCGAAGGGCTTGGCTTCAGCTCGTGCGCTGCGCCCCTTACCCGAGTACGTGCCCCTAACTTCCGAAGGTTACCGGATGATGTCCGGAGGGCATCGGGCGATGTCTGGAGTCCGATGTCCGGAGGGCTTTGGGCGATGTCCGGAGTCCGATGTCTGATGTGCGTGAATTCCGGCGGACGTTCGGGAACAAGAGGTAAGACTAATCTGGACGAAGTCCGAACTAGAAAGGAAACAGCGGAGGACTACCAGAGGTAGAGGCGGAGGTGACAAGTCTATAGGAATCAATCCTAAGATGAGCGGAGGTCGACGAGAGAGAAACTCAAGTCGGACGGAGGAGGGAATGAGCAGAGTCTAAGATGATATTCGAACTGAGGATGTACATAGATTCTACAGGGTTTATATACTACTGAGGATTTAGCGGAGAGTAAGCCAGCGCAGTCCGAAGCTATGCGAGGCTGTGGACGGAGGGTATAGAAAAGTCAAACACTAGTCTATCGGAAAATAGTAAATGAACCCGGAGATTAGAACAGAGGAAAATAAAGGCGGAAATGAAATGAGGTACGGAAAATGATATAGTCTAACTGGAGTAGGAACATACAAAGGGATAAGGCGTGGAAGTTTAGACGCGGGTCGGATCCGGACATAGATAGACGTCAGCCGGATCCGGACATCCGGAAATGAGGTGTGTGATAAGTCCAGGTCCGGAACGCGGGATATGACAGTTTTAAACCCACACGTGCATTTTTCTCTTGTCCATCTGTAGTACTATATCATATCTAATCTATTATCTATGATGATATCATTTGGCATCTGTAGCTTTGCAGTCAAATATTTGCAGGTTTTTCCAACTATCTTTTCATATTTGAATGAGCCGAGTCTACGTTAGCACAATAACGACTAAAAAGGTGCTGTGTGTGAGGAATGATAGCTAGATGAGAAGGGGTGAAAGGGGGAGAAAAAGTGAAGTGGGGTAAAACTCAAATAGACCTCTGGACACGAGTATAGATTCAGCCCAAGGGGATTGCTACTGAGAACAATTCCTCTAGGTAAAATATGGAGGGGAAACTTAGGAACAAGTAAGAGTAACTGAGAATGGGAGAAACATGAAAGTTAGTGTGGCACAATGCGAGCATGAGTGAGCCGCTGTAAGCACAATGCAAAGTGAAGCCATGCAGCTGAAGATACATTGATGCACAAAAGTGCACAGCTGAGCCGAAAGGTAAATGTGAAAGCCACAAAGCAGCAAGGCAGTGAACCAATTAAGTGTTTAAGAGATATGCGGATATGACAAGGTAAATGTTAACACAGCCATTAGAGATGTGCACACGGTAATATGCGTAAAACTTAGATTTCATGTTGGGACGATACTTCATGCAGACGGATGATAGATTCTCGTGTGGGAGATAGATGAATACATGAAAAATCATAAGTACAAGTATATATGAGTGCACGCTGAAGCACTGTTCAGATCCGAGTAGGTAGCAGTAGTATGTAAAAAGGGTCCATAACTCAAGTAATGAGAATATAAATGATATAGAGTTGGACTTATGGTCAGTCTAATATGAATTAGGTAGAATATGCACCAATAGACCAGTGGAGGACATGGATAGGATGGGGGGAGGATGTGCGATGGAACCAAAGGTAAGCCGATGCACACATGCAAGCCATGGCCGACGGCCAATAATGAAAAGAGTGCATGCTGCATTAGCAATAGCGCACGCAATGCGAGGACCTAAGGGACGCTGCAAAAAGAGCCTCTACAAGGCCACAAGGACTCCAAGTCCTACAGCGCGCAAGTCGACACTAGCTATATTTGGCTCCCAGAAGGTGCCTCAAAGGCTTGGTTCTGGATTTTCGGTTTTCAGATGTAGGACTACATCTAAAAATGTGGGTCTATTGGAAAGTCGCTTGCAAGTGCTTGCGAGCATTTTGAAAGTAGTTAGCTCAGGTCTTGCAATCGTAAACATTCGTTTTTAGTTATGTTGCACCCTGAGCGCTCATTTTTAGGTTAGTTTAAAGATCTTGTTGTATTGCATCAATTATCAGCGCACTTAGTACTGATATGATCATGAGCATCCAATGATAATCTTTATTACACTATACTACAATGAACAGACTATATACCTAGTAGAATATTATTCAGAATCAGATGAGCTCTCTCCATTGCCTGCCTGCGATGGTCCAACATCCAGCACATACTGCAAATAACTTTCCAACTCAAGTTTTTCTTTGTTGGTGAGGTCATCTAAAGCTTGCACGATCTCCTTGAATTTTTCTTCATGATGTTGACCACCAAACACGTCAACAGTGATAGCAGTGGAGCGCTGTTCTTGCAATGCACAGTGGGTACTGCTGCCAACCAAGGCCATCACATATTTGATGCCCTTCCACATATTACAGTGACCTATCTCCGTATAATATGAGGGAACGGACATGCATAATATCCCGTATGATACGGGCCAGCGGACCATGGGCCCATGATAAAAATATCCTCGACTATGACGGATGGGCCGGGAGGCAAATTATTCCCGATGGAGGCGGGTGGGCCCATGCAGGGAATATATAGAGTAGATGAGTGGGCCGATGTATATGAATATTAGGTAGACGGGTGGGCCGAGGTAGTTGGATATTATGCAGATGGGTGTATTAAGGTAGATGTGTATGAGATAGATGGGTAGGTACTTGTTATCACATTCACGGGTGGGCCCAGACACATATTAAATTAGACGGGTGGGCCGAGGGTATTATAAAATATTGTATTAGACGGGTAGGCCCAGACGCATATTAATTAGACGGGTGGGCCAAGGGTGTTGTATGGGATGTTGTATTAGATGGGTGGGCCGAGGGTGGTATAAAATATAGATGGGTGGGCCCATGTGTATCATAATTGTAGACATGATGGAGCTGAGGTAGTTGTACATCAACCAAATCAGAGGAGGTAATAAATCAAAGTTACCGAGTTCCCGGAGCAGCAGGTGATCTCCTGACATGGCCTTTGATGGTGCACAGGTTGTCTTGCAGAATTTGGAATCCGGGGTGCAAAGCTTGTGTTGCCCTACGAGACACCAAGTTCCGACCACCCAAATTTGGGTCAACCGTACCGACTTCTGAGTTCCAGGATCCGGGAGTCGACAAATGAATATCTGATAACCAGCACACTTCCAATCAGGTAGTATTTCATTGAGCAATGGATCATCCAAGGGGTCCCTTATCGGACTCGGTAGTCAATATAGGCAAATGATAATGAAAACATGAAAGTTGTTATTATGCTATTTTTCAAACCCGAGACCCTGAAACCCATTGTTCAACATGTCCATTTTTCACTCACTGCACAAATCACCGAGTTTCGAGTGCCGAAACCCAAAACTCAAAACCCGGTGTGCAACACATCAATTGTTCATTTACATTACACAGATCATCGAGTTCCGAGTGTGGAGTGCCGAAACCCGAAAATATGTATGGAACATGTCCATTTCTTACTCATTGCACATATCACCGAGTTTCGAGTGCCGAAACCCGAAACTCGAAACCCAGTGTGCATCATGTCCATTGTTCAATTATATTACACAAGTCATCGAGTTCCGAGTTCCGAGGGACGAAATCCAAACCCCGGACCCCGAAAATATGTGCGCAACATGTCCATTTTTCACTCACTGCACAAATCACTGAGTTTCGAGTGCCAAAGCATGAAACTTGAAACCCAGTGTGCAACATGTTGATTTTTCATTTATATCACACAAATAACCAAGTGCCAAGTGCCAAGTGCCGAAACCCGAAGCCCGAGACCCGAAAATATGTATGCAACATTTCCATTTTTCACTTGTTGCACAAATCACTGAGTTTCAAGTGCCGAAACCCGAAACTCAAAACCAGGTGTGCAATATGTTCATTGTTCATTTACATTACACAGATCATCGAGTTCCGAGTGCCGAGTGCCGAAACCCGAAGCCCGAGACCCGAAAATATGTACACAACATGTCCATTTTTCACTCATTGCACAAATCACCGAGTTTCGAGTGCCAAAGCGTGAAACTTGAAACCCAGTGTGCAACATGTTGATTTTTCATTTATATCACACAAATCATCGAGTTCCAAGTGCCGAGGGCCGAGACCCGAACCCCGAACCCCGAACCCCGAAAATATGTGCGCAACATGTCCATTTTTCACTTATTGCACAAATCACCGAGTTTTGAGTGCCAAAACCTGAAACTCGAAACCCGGTGTGCAACATGTCCATTTTTCATTTATATTACACAAATCATCGAGTTCCGAGTGCCGAGGGCCGAGACCCGAAGCCCGAGACCCGAAAATATGTATGCAACATGTCCATTTTTCACTTGTTGCACAAATCACCGAGTTTCAAGTGCCAAAACCCAAAACTCAAAACCGGGTGTGCAACATGTCCATTTTTCAATTATATTACACAAGTCATTGAGTTCCGAGGGCCGAGGGCCGAACCCCGAACCCCGAACCCCGAAAATATGTGCACAACATGTCCATTTTTTGCTCACTGCACACAGTCCACAATTTCGGGGTTTGGGGGTTTTAAATCAACCTTTCATATATCCATACACATTTTACCAACCCCCGAACCCCGAAATTGTGGACTGCCGGGTTTCGGGGTTCGGGGGTCCCGGAACTCGGAACTCGGTATGTAAGACAACAAAAATATCTTTCGGGGTTCGGGGGTTAGTGAAATGTTTATAGATATATGTAGGTTAATTCAAACATGTCTGAAAATTTTCATTCGTCTCAAATGTCAAATCCTGAGTTCCGGGCTTCGGGACTTGGCACCCGGCACCGGCACTCGGGGTTCGGGGTTCGGCACTGAAAATTTGACATTCAGGTGTTCGGGTTTCGGGTGATATCTAAATCAACAGCTTCGAGTTCTGCCAAAGCGTGAAACTTAAAACCCAGTGTGCAACATGTTGATTTTTCATTTATATCACACAAATCATCGAGTTCCGAGTGCCGAGGGCTGAGACCCGAAGCCCGAGACCCGAAAATATGTACACAACATGTCCATTTTTCACTCACTGCACAAATCACCGAGTTTCGAGTGCCAAAACGTGAAACTTGAAACCCAGTGTGCAACATGTTGATTTTTCATTTATATCACACAAATAACCAAGTGCCGAGTGCCAAGTGCCGAAACCCGAAGCCCGAGACCCGAAAATATGTATATAACATTTCCATTTTTCACTTGTTGCACAAATCACTGAGTTTCAAGTGCTGAAACCCAAAACTCGAAACCTGGTGTGCAACATGTTCATTGTTCATTTACATTACACAGATCATCGAGTTCCAAGTGCCGAGGGCCGAAACCCGAAGCCCGAAACCCAAAATCATGTACACAACATGTCCATTTTTCACTCATTGCACAAATCACCAAGTGTCGAGTGTCGAAACCTGAAACCCGGTACTTCAAATGGACACGAATTGTATTTGTATGTATTATCCATTGGTGTAGGGTTCAAATAACTTGGGAATTGTATTTGTCAGCACTCGGTACTCGGTACTCAGTGATTGGTGGTCAGTGGTCGGTACTCGAGACTCAGTAGTCAATATAGGCAAATGATAATGAAAAATGACAGTTGTAGTCCACGTCAAGGTGAGTGTCTTGGTAGTCTTTCCTTGTCATTCGGCAAAACATCAGCAATAATGAAAAAATGAAAGTTGTTATTATGCTTAACTTCCTTACCGAAGGTTGTAGTCCAAGTCCAGGTGAGTGTAGTGATAGTCTTTTCTTGTCAATTGGTTATCTTGTTACTCATTACACAGTACTCGGTACATGGTAATTGGTACTCAGTATTTGGTTTTGATACTCGGTACCCGGGAATCAGTAGTCAGCTTAATGAAGGTTGTAGTCCGAGTCTAGGTGAGTTTATTTGTAGTCTTTTCTCGTCCATTGGTTACCATGTGACCGAGATATAAGCTAAAGAAATCTGAAACATCAATAATGACAAATGAAATACATGTGTGCAGTAAGTGAGTCTAAAGATAAAAGAATGAATATTAATAGCGAGACTTGCACATTATGTCGAGATATCCAACATAACAAGCCTGTGATGTGATCAGAGACCTGGAATAACACCCATATACATCCATTATAATAGCTTAAAAGCTTAGAAAGATTCATGAAGGATTGATGTAATGATAGGCAAAATGACATATGTGTGGAGAGTGACAATAGACATCTTTTATACAAAGTCACATTTATATATGATTCAGGCCAAAAATATCATTACAAATATGTAGGATAGATCGTAAACTACCCAAGGAACCCATACTGCCTACTGCCCTGAGGGTAGGGGGTGGGTAGAAGGGATATAGTGAAAATATGAGTTGACCCAGCATTAAAGTCCTACCACTGCTCAACTAACCATTTTCGATGCTTTGGGTCTTTGAAGTTTCCCACACTCAATTTCTTACCCATTTCACTTCCTCAGTACTCAATTCTTGGTTGATTTGTCTGTAAATTTATGTCTATGATACTTAAGATATTTGAAATGTACCCCAGGTTTCTGATTATGAAGATTCAATGTTTTGAAGGCATGGGCCCCTTATCAGGCGAAATGGCAAGTATACACACTAGCTCACAAACTCCAGCTTATTGTGAGCTGATCTTGGTCATAAGAAGCAAGAATATAAGCTATGCTCATTATATATTAAAAGGTTGGATCATGGATGCAAGGGCAAGATACTGAAAATCGTGAAAAAATATCACAAGTGCAATTGTCTATGCTTTGTTCCTGGAAAAGGATCCTGTGTGTCCTGGGCTGGTTATATGATATATCTACTCCGAATATGCTCAGGAATAGACTCCCTACAGTCCTTGAGGTCCAGTCCTACAGGGAAAAAACCCCAGCAGGTGAACCACCAGAAGAGGGGGAGGTACACTATACAATAAAGGATTACCCTATGGTCCTGAGCTCCTGATACATTGTTTCTATTGTTGAATAGATGATTGAGATACTATTCACCTAGAAATGAACACATAGGAACATATTTTGTATTTTTATGTATATATGCAATATCCATTCAAGCACCAAGTCTCAACTACCGATTACCAAGTCCCGACACTTGATAGTTGATAGTCAGTATTCGAGCTCCGAGTGCCAATATTGCCTACCAATATCTCAGTCAAATGATAACCAAACCAAGACCCAAGTTCCAAACCTGACTACTGAATACCAAGTATCAGTACTCGGGACTCGGGACTATTGGCTGGAGTACCCAACTATTGATTCACAGGTACCGAGAATTAGAACCAAGTACTGAGTACCTGACTACTGATTCTTGGGTACCAAGTATCAGAACCGAGTACCGAGTACCCCACTACTGATTCTCGGGTATCAAGTATCAGAACCAAATACCAAGTACTGATTCCCTTGTACCGAGTACCGAGTAACGAGATAACCAATTGACAAGAAAAAACTACCAATACACTCACCTTGGCTCGGACTACAACTTTTGTTCAGGAACTTAAACATAATAATAACTTTCATTTTTCATTATTGCCGATGTTTCAGATTTCTTTAGCTTATATCTCGGTTAAATGATAACTGATGGACAAGAAAAGACTACCAATACACTCCCCTAGACTCGGACTACAACCTTCGGTAAGGAAGTTAAGCGTAATAACAACTTTCATTTTTCATTACCATTTGCCTATATTGACTACCGACCAGTGGCTGAGTGCCTAAGCTTGAAACTTGAAATCGGTGGAAAATGAAATCTCGCAACAATGTACACATGAACATGTTTCATTTCCATAAACAATTCCCCGAGTGTCATGTACCGAGCCCCGAAACCCAAAGCCTGAAGCCTGGACTGTGTTGTCAGGTTAGTACAAGACACTCGGTGAATTGTCAAATGAAATGAAACATTTTCATGTGTACATTGTCGCGAGATTTTGTTTTCCACTGATTTCAAGTTCCAAGCTTCAGCACTCAGCATCCGGCACTCGGAACTCGGAACTCGGCGCTTGGAACTCAGAACTCAGTGAAATGTCTAAGGAAATAGAAATTTCACAATTCCCTGAGTTAGTACAAGACACTCAGTGAATTGTCAAAGGAAATAAAACATTTTCATGTGTACATTGTTGCAAGATTTCGTTTTCCACTGATTTCAAGTTTTGAGCTTCGGCACTCGGCACTCGGAGCTCGGAACTCGGAATTCGGCGCCCGGACCTCGGAACTCAGTGAAATGTCCAAGGAAATAGAAATTTCACAATTCCCCGAGTGTGTTACAGTGAACTACACTGTCCCCTCTGCCACCCCTGCCTGCCTTGCGAAGGCAGCGACACGTACCCGAACCCAGAGACCTCGGAGACCATAGACGATAACCGGGCTTGTAAGCCATAGATGATAGAAGAAGATAAGCGGCAACTGCCGGCTTAGTAAGCAGTCTGGACTGCTGACGACACGATGACGACGCATATGACGACATAGGTCTAGAAGACCTATTTATGTTATCAAGATAGAAGGCAAGCCTCGTGTTGCCTCATGTACTGATAGAAGGACACCTCGTGGTCCTATCTTAGATAGAAGCCTGCCTCATGCATGGTATCTCTGACTCGATAGATAAGCAGATTAGAACCCAGCTTCAAGCTGAGCTTAGATACGATAGAGTAGCCTTATATAAGGACGAGGATTAAAGTAGATGTTCCTTACTTTAATCTTACTTGGTTTTCCCTTGTACTCCCTGTCCTGCTAAAGCTACCTGCTCGACATAGCTTCGCTATCATCGCTACGTAACCCCTTGCTCATCGACGAGCCTCATACCCTCGTCATACAGCAAGCTACGCCAGCGTACGCAACCTTTGGTTATCTCCAGAGGCCGACGACTCTCAGCACTTGATACTACTATCGTAGTTGTCGCTGTTAGAACCATCCAAGTCGCACACGACTGCTTTGTCGTAACAGAGTGTCGTGTACCGAGCCCTGAAGCCTGAAGCCCAGACTGTGTTGTCAGGTTAGTACAAGACACTTGGTGAATTGTCAAAGGAAATGAAACATCTTCATGTGTACATTGTTGCGAGATTTCATTTTCCACTGATTTCAAGTTTCAAGCTTCGGCACTAACCCGGAACTTGGGACTCGATTTTGAGATGAAAGACATTTTTCAAACATGTTTGAATCAACCTTTCGTGTATCCATAAACATTTTACCAACTCCTGAACCCCGAAATTGTGGACTGCCGAGTCTCGGGGGTCGGGGGTCGGTGCTCGGGACTTGGGAAATTTGGGGAGATTAATAAAATTTGATCTACAATAAATTTGATTTACAAACAAATTGATTTACAAACTTTTGAAAGATATGTCGTCTCACATATCGAGTCCCGAGTTCCGGGACCCCCGAACCCCGAAACCCGAAACCCGAGACCCGGCAGTCCACAATTTCGGGGTTCGGGGGTGGTAAAATGTCTATGGATATACAAAGGTTGATTCAAACATGTTTGAAAGATGTCTTACCCGGAACTCGGCATCAATTTTTGAGATGAAAGACATCTTTGAAACATGTTTGAATCAACCTTTCATATATCCATAAACATTTTACCAACCCCCGAACCCCGAAATTGTGGACTGCCGGGTCCCGGGTTTCGGGGTTCGGGGGTCCCGGAACTCGGAACTCGGTATGTGAGACAACAAAAATATATTTCAAACATGGGTAAGTCAATGTGTTTGTCAATCAACTCGATTGTAAATTATATTTTATTAATTTCCCAAGTTCCGAGTTCCGAGCTCTGGGACCCCGAACCCCGAAACCTGACAGTCCACAATTTCGGGGTTCGGGAGTTGGTAAAATGTGTATGGATAGATGAAAGGTTAATTTAAACATTTTTGAAAGATGTCCCATATGAAATGTCAAGTCCCAAGTTTCGATTTCCGGGTTTCTGGAGTGCCGAGTCCCAAAGCCCGAAGTCCCGAAACCCGGAGTTCAAAACTCGGGACTTAACATTTCATATGGGACATCTTTCAAAAATGTTTGAATCAACCTTTCATCTATCCATACACATTTTACCAACTCCCGAACCCCGAAATTGTGGACTGTCGGGTTTTGGGGTTCGGGGGTCCCAGAGCTCGGAACTCGGAACTTGGAAAATTAATAAAATATAATTTACAATCGAGTTGATTGACAAACACATTGACTTACCCATGTTTGAAATATATTTTTGTTGTCTCACATACCGAGTTCCGAGTTCCGCGACCCCCGAACCCCGAAACCTGAGACCCGGCAGTCCACAATTTCAGGGTTCAGGGGTTGGTAAATCTCGGTTTGGGGTTTTGCACTGAAAATGTGACATTTATACGTATCTAGGCTCACCCATATATGTACCCATCTATGTACAATTCCCCCACATCAGCCCACCCATCTATGTATTATCCCCCACATCGGCCCACCCGTCTATGTAATACATCCTATGTTGGCCCACCTGTCTATATAATACATACTATGTCGGCCCACCTGTCTATATAATTATACCCCACCTTGGCCCACCTGTCTATGTAATAAATATTTTATCACACCCTCGGCCCACCCGTCTATTTGATATTCCTTTCGTCGGCCCACCCGTATATGTAATACTTTTTATGTCGGCCCACCTGTATATGTAATACACCCCGCGTCAGCCCACCCATCTATGTAATATTCCCCTACCTCGGCCCACCCATATATGTAATACACCCCCGTCGGCCCGCCCGTCTATATAACAATATTTGCCTTACATCTCTCTTCAGCCCAGCTGTCTATAATATCCTACTCTACATATTACCCTGATGGGCCCACCCATCTCCATGAATGATCATATTCCCCTGGCCCATCCATCAACATCAAGGATATATATATCATTGGCATACATGGGCCCACCCGTCTCCATCGGAAATAATATGTGTCCCGGCCCATCCGTCATCATCGAGAATATACACAACATGGGCCCATAATCCGCTGGCCCGTCTCATATGGGATATTATGTAGGTCGGGTGGCCCGTATAATACGGAATTTGTCACTGAAGGGGCTCATAGTCAAGGATGCACAATGTATTTCATATTCTGTCACTAGATCACAACCATGACCTGCTGGCTCTGCTGACAAACAAGCATTCAGTTGCAACCGAATCCTCATACTTTGTCTATTAGCTACTGCCATCATAATAGACAGATAAGTACACATACCATGCCTTTTGCAGTAGATGAGATTGGAGAACACCACCTTTGAAGACAGGCACTGCAGAAGCTTCCTTCATTATTTGCTTGATCTCTGAACTCAGCAAGGCATGAAGGTTTCTTGACTCAGGCCCTAATGAGTCCATGACACAATTAACTTGGACTACAGTGGACGATGAATTGGTTCAACCTGGTTCCTTGGCTCAAAAATTTCAAATTAAAATTTGATCCGAATTAGGTTTGATGAATTTGATCCGACTCGGAGTTGACCCGAATTTCATTTGAACTCAAATGAGTCATTAACCCACAAGTGGCTTCTGAGTAAGGTAAGGAGAGACTGAATAATATGCAAAGACTGCAATGATAGAGTGCCTTCAAGGGTATATATATTTTAGAGATATAAGGCAAAAGGAGCAACTTGGACTACAGTGGACAGTGAATTGGTTCAACCTGGTTCCTTGGCTCAAAAATTTCATATTAATATTTGATCTGAATTAGGTTTGATGAATTTGATCCGACTCGGAGTTGACTCGAATTTCATTTAGACTCAAATGAGTCGTAACCCCATGAGTTCAATCACCAAGCTTCTTGAGTAAAGTAAGGAGAGACTGATCAATATATGATAGCATCTTGTAGAGGCTAGGTGTGATAAAGCTGACAACAATCATTGTTGAGATCAAGGCTGGAAAAGATGATGGTTCAAAGCTGACAATGATAATTTGCACACTTGACTTGATCACTCAAGGATCTCTCTTGACATGGAATCTAAGCGTGAGACTATATCTGATGGTTGTTCACAATTTTGTGCGGTCATAATCAAATGGTAAAATGTTGAAACCATTTTACCATTTGATTATGACCGCACAAAATTGTGAACAACCATCAGATATAGTCTCACGCTTAGATTCCATGTCAAGAGAGATCCTTGAGTGATCAAGTCAAGTGTGCAAATTATCATTGTCAGCTTTGAACCATCATCTTTTCCAGCCTTGATCTCAACAATGATTGTTGTCAGCTTTATCACACCTAGCCTCTATAAGATGCTATCATATATTGAGTATACTACTCAAAACACAGAATACTGATGTTAACATTGGACCTTATACTACTCAGATGTCATCATAGCCCAGATCCAATTCATAGGACGATACCTTGTTTCCTTTAAAGGAATATTTCCACGGTCACGTGACTTTTCACAGCGGCAAAATGAGCATCTTCGAGACATGTATAGCAGGACAAAGTAGTACATAAACATTCAATTACTAAGACTTTCATAACGCAAACCACATGAAGAAAAATTAGGGAAGTGCACGACTTCGATGAGGGGGCCCCTCCTCACCGAAGCCATACACTCTGAAGAAAATCTACAAAGTAAATTTACGACCCTGCTGAACAATGAGA
>NW_024537529.1:0-49836 GCF_016647745.1 Suillus plorans
AGTGCATGCCACTTGTTAGTGGCTCCTGCTTATTGGGACTGGGCTCAGCGCAGTGCATGCCACTTGTCAGTGGCTCCTGCTTCTTGGAATTGGGTAGCGCAGTGCATGCCACTTGTTAGTGGCTCCTGCTTATTGGGACTGGGGCTCAGCGCAGTGCATGCCACTTGTCAGTGGCTCCTGCTTCTTGGAATGGGGTATCGCAGTGCATGCCACTTGTCAGTGGCTCCTGCTCCGACTTTTAATAGCCTGCTCCAACTTTTTAATGGTGGTAAGCGCTCAATTCCTGATGACCTTAACTGATCTGTTTTGTTCTCTAGACTGCTGAACCTGCCGGTACTTTTGTGTGGCAAGTGCTCTCTAGTTAAGTGTTAATCTTGTCTTAAATTTCGGTCTAACGTTTCTACAGGACAAATTTGTATTGTATTATATATATATTTGCTACATACATTTTCACCTGGAGTGTTGAGGCTTTGGTGAGGAGGGCCCCCTCATTGAAGTCTCGCCTCCCCTTTTGTATTTGTTACTTTATTTGTTTGCTTACTTGTAGTAAAATTTATTGTCACTCGTACTTTGTATTTGAAAATGTATGTTGATGGATGCACTTTATTTGCTGCCGGCTGAAAAGGTCACGTGACCGTGTGTATATTAGCAAAGAGCCTTATTAAGAAAGCAAGCGCAAAAGCACAGTAGTGTATAATAATCAAACGCTGCACAGACCAAAGCAACTATTATCTACTACATGTCTTAGATAGATAATGTGTTATGTAGATCTCAATTCTGCCTTGATGCGGCTCACCATTGACATGCTGAAGGACGCTATCATTGATTATTGTCTGCCAGTCAAAATATACTATTGGCATAGGCAGATGGTGGCAGAACACTAGGACAAGTAGCCATGACGCCATATGATACAAACTTCCCTTCCCGGTCAGAAGGTTGATTCTTCTTTGAAATTGCCTTCTGACCACAGAGGGGAGTCATCATATGGCGTCATTGTCACCATCTGCCTGGGCTGCTAGCATATTTTGGACTGACGGACATTCTCAATACCCTACAGGCCGCTTAGAGGCTAGCCCGCCCTCAAAACTGTTCGTGTTAAGAGTTCTGCCTCAGAGGTAATACTTAGTTAGCTACACCTATACTGTAGGGTATTGAGAATGTTTTCTTCGGTTAACAAAGAAAACATTTTCAATACCCTACAGTATAGGTGTAGCTAACTAAGTATTACCTCTAAGGCAAAACTCTTAACACGAACAGTTTTGAGGGCGGGCTAGCCAGTATATGCCTCAGAGGTATCTCCAAACTGTTCGTGTTAAGAGTTCTGCCTCAGAGGTAATACTTCGTTAGCTACACCTATACTGTAGGGTATTGAAAATGTTTTCTTTGTTAACCGAAGAAAACATTCTCAATACCCTGCAGTATAGGTGTAGCCAACTTACCTCTGAGGCAGAACTCTTAACACGAACAGTTTTGAGGGCGGGCTAGCCTCTAAGTGGCCTGCAGGGTTTCTCAATACCCTGCAGTATAGGTGTAGCTAACTTACCTCTGAGGCATATACTGTAGGGTATTGAAGATGTTTTCTTTGTTAACCGAAGAAAACATTCTCAATACCCTACAGGCCACTTAGAGGCTAGCCCGCCCTCAAAACTGTTCGTGTTAAGAGTTCTGCCTCAGAGGTAAGTTGGCTACACCTATACTGCAGGGTATTGAGAATGTTTTCTTCGGTTAACAAAGAAAACATTTTCAATACCCTACAGTATAGGTGTAGCTAACGAAGTATTACCTCTGAGGCAGAACTCTTAACACGAACAGTTTTGAGGGCGGGCTAGCCAGTATATGCCTCAGAGGTAACCTCAGAGGTATCTCCCCTCCATGGTCAGAAGGGAAGAGTCAGCCTTCTGATGGTGCAGGGCAGTTTGTATCATATGGCGTCATTGCTACTTGTCCTGGTGTCCTCCGGATGCCAATTTACTATTATACACTACTGTTTTTGTGATTGCATTCTTAATAAGTGAGTCCTTGCTGTCTCTCAAGGCGTTGAACTCCAGCTGGAAGTGTCTCCTGTTATTTGAGACAGGGATCCCACAGTGTAGTCCCAGATTCAGAATATCATTCATTCTTCTGTGGTAGTCTGCCAATATTAGTCTTCACTCTTCCAGCATCTGAGCGAGTTATTACAGTACTAATTATGTCACAATCTGGGCAAGACTTCATTTAATCAGTCTTCCATCAGTAGATTCCATTCATATATCCAAATTTGATCGCGGGACAATTTTTTCGGAATCATTTCATATAAGTTAAATTGAGTCTTGATCCGAACGAGCTGGTTGAAAATTTTCCTTGCTCACCCATGGACCAACAAATGAGTCAATCAATCAAGCTGAGAGCAGCTCTGACCACAAGGATCAAGGAAATTATGGGAAAATCATCAGCAACAGGGATTTTCAGAGGGGGGATATTGCAAACTCACCTTCTACACAAAGCAAGGTGAGAGGTTATATTTAGGGCCTTATTTGATCCGCTCTATTAAATGGTCTCACTTAAGATTAAGAATTGGACATGAGCTAGACAGTTGCTTAGCAACACGTGATGTCAACTTCCATGCTTCTGCGTCAATCTCAGAATATGAGATCAATCGAGCTGCACTGACAGTTGCCCATGCCATGGTAAATCCTTGTGAGTTGTTTCACTCTGCAAGATATCACCTGGTTTTAAATTCACATCATTTGCAGATTATGTGGATTGGGATGTTGACAGATTTGCCGAAATGGCCAAAGTCTCTACACCTAAATCTGATGGTCCCCTCGCTAATACCAATCAGCTACCAAAGTACTTTTCTGCAGCTATGATCGGTAAAATTTCAGCACCAGCTACTATTGTGGACAGGCAAGGTAAAATTTTAACAATTTACTTGCCAAATATTTTGTCTTCTTCTCGGGTTGTATGTTCATTCTTCCTTGGGAATTCCCCTCATCAATTGATAAATTAAATTAGGAATATGTGAACTCAGCCACTAAGGGTTTACGGACTTTACTTCTTGAAACAATTACGTCCTCCACCCAACAGTCTTGGCGATCTCAAGGCTTTGTTGTCCCAGAGGGGGGTGGAGAATTTGGAGCAGGCAGAGTCACAGTATCACCAGCATATTTTATGCAAAGACACGAGGTATAGGCCAAATTTAGTGGCTGTTTAGCTACTTTTGACTTTGTTTGATTTCATTTGCAGAGACTGGAAGACCCAATGGTTACCTCGGCTTCCTATAAGTCTGTGGAAGTCCAAGAGTGGCTAGCTGCTTTATCAGCTACTGAATCTTTCTGGAATGCCATTACCGCTGTATCGGCTCCAGATCTATTCGAAGCAGGCACCTTGGCAATCACTCGTATTATTGAGGAACTTCAAGGTTCTGATAGAACATCACCACCCATCTGTGATTGGCCCTCGATCTTCTCAGGATTGGAAATAATTGCAAATCGTACAACTTTATCACACAGAGATTCTGGTGGCGCACCATTTCTTTTGATCTTCTGATTAGTTTAGGCAGTGGCCATGAGGCTAAGTTGACATTAGCAGATGTTGGGGCCGAACTGGATTATTACCCTGGGACAATGGTCTTCATTTCCGGGAAGGTTTTACAACATTCTATTGGTCCATGGGGTCCGGGAGAAAGGCTCGTTATTGCCCATTTTATGAGGGATAAAATCCACTCTAGATGCGGGGTATCCAGACCCCCCTTTCCAACACAGGCCTATTTTTTGCAGATGGTGGGGCAGCAGGATAGTTATTTGTTGTGACAAGTAGATGATAAGAAAGGAGTGGTTCTTGGAGGAGGAGGGGTGGAATGGGACAAATCAAGTGTTTGACAGTATACCTACTAGATTAGTTGATGTGATCTAGTGATTCCTATGAATGGTTTCAACTATCAAAAATAGAATGTTGATAATATCAATTTTTCCCCCCACACGTAACCCTATGTCTCCCAAGAAAAAAACTCGACTCAAGGCAGCTACATTTTCCTTCCAAGGAAGAGGTCGTTTGTCTAAAGGCAAGGACCTTGATGTTGCCTATGTGTCTCATAAACAAGTCATTGGAAAGAGAAGGAAGCCAACCTGGGTGGAATCATGCGCTGATAGCCTTTATGACACTGCCCCAACACCATCTCCATCCTCCAGCCCTCGTAAACGTATTAGAGAAGACACTCAAGGGTTGCAAAACAGTCATGAAGATTTTGATAGACAAACCCTTGGTGACTTTGTTTCCTATGTAGAGAACTCACAAAGAAAAACCAAGGCAAGCATAGTGATTCAGTGTCTTTTAATGATGTACTAAATAGAGATTATTACGACCAGACACAAAATGACTTCATCCAAGAATATCTGCCTTTCCGAGACTTGTACTTGGATATTCTCCTTGACTTGGAGAAACCCTCCGATGTATCCCAGTGCCAGTCTTGTCAGATTGGTGAAGGGAAATTCCGCTGTTTGACTTGCAGTGGAGATCAGACATTCTGTCGTTCTTGCATTGTCAATGCTCACCAGTTTTTGCCCTTCCACAAGGTTCAAGAGTGGACTGGGAAATGCTTCAACGACACATCACTTGAAGAATTGGGTTTATCTGGTATATGGGCCATGGGGGACAACCATGTCCATTTTCTGACGACATGCATGCATGGGAGAATATTCCGATGGACGCAGAGGCCAATTTTTCACCAATGGAGACAGTTCATGGTTCAACTATACCAACCAAGTTGACCATTGTACATTCCACTGGAGTGTTTTTGCACAACGTTGTCTGGTGCAGCTGTCCTGGGGTCGATTGTCAGCAGCATTTGCAATTGCTGAAAGCTAAATTATTTCCAGCCAGTACCACTCGACCACAGACTGCCTTTACTTTTGATGTCCTCAATCATTTTCTAATTGATGCACTGGAGTGCAAGACTTCAGCATCCAGCTTCTTTGAAAAAATCCGTCGAATGACCAATAACTGTTTCCCAGATACTGTTCCTGTAAGTCTTATAAGTCTTCTTGGTGAAAGTTAAACTAACAGTACCAATTTGTTTTTCTAGAATCGATATCGAGAACTTATGAGAGTGTCTCGACTGTGGAGAGACTTGATGAGTCGAAAATGGTTTGGCTTTGCCCATAATGATGAGCAGAAACCGGACAAGGGTGATCTGGCTTGGTTTTGCCCTGCTTGTCCACAGCCTGGGATTAACCTACCTCCTGACTGGCAAGCCAGATATGAAAGGCAAGTCATTTATCCATCTCATTCTAAGGAGAGGCGACTCAATTTCTCTACCACACTTGAGAATATCATACTCACTGGCTAGCCCTACACTGCATAGTGTACGAGAGCTCCGGCCGGACTGACTTATGTTCTAATCAAGCTGGCCAGCATGGCATAGACTGGATGTAAAACCAGGCCGGCCGGCACATTAAATTGGCTTGCTAGCTTGACACAGATAGCATGCATAACCATGCTGGCCGGTTAAACTGAGGTGCATAGATGTCACTCAAAGACATGCCAGCCAGAGAGTTGGTCCGGAGAGAGACTTCTACTTTTCTTTTTTGCACATTTTTAACCTTATGCTTACCTGTTTGTACAGTTGGCTTGTTTCACAAAGATATGTGGTAGACGGGAACTTCACTGCTCAACATATGGTAATGAGAAAACCACAGTTGGACATTAGTTTGTCAGATGGGCTTGGGTATATGGTGAAAGATCAAGAATACCAGACTCATCTGTCATCGGCTGTAGAAAGTAAAGAGGTGAGTTGGCTCATGACAACCACTTTTCGTTCATGCTTCACTATCTTTGTAGTGGTCTTCTTGCAGCAATCATCGTGCAGTAAATGCAGCCAATATCAGCAGGAGCAATCTTCGAGCTACAGGTGTAGGAGCAACTGCTTGTGCTCGACATGGATGCTTTGTTCCTCATAGTATAGTTGATTTTCAGAAGGGCGAAAGGTCTGTGTATGTCCTCCAAATCAACATGTTATGCAAGCTCAGGTAATTTTTAGACACATGAATATCGACTACTCAATATGCAATGCATTGAATTATCATTCAGCTGGTATAGACTCTTCCCTCATCATTTATGATGTGGGGTGTCAGTGGAGCATTAATTTTCTACAGAGAGTAGCCCAGAGCAAGGGCTTGTCTGTACCTGAAAATATGCACATCGTTCCAGCAGTTGGAAAATTCCATCTTAGCGCTCACAAATTAGCTTGCTTTGCAAGGTACAGCCTCAACTTTATTCAAGGGGCTGGACATGTTGATGGGAAGATTTTGGAGACTCTGTGGGCACCATTCAATAAGATCTCCCCAACTGCTCGGTCAATGAGTCAGGCTCACTGTCAAGAAGTTCTTGATGATCATATGCGAGACTCAAACTGGAAAAAAATAGTGGGAATAAGTAAGCCCTCCAAATTTTGCATTTGAACAAGCTTGACAATTGAGCTTCCAGTGAAGACTCTCTTGAAAAAGTACAAACGGGCTCTCAAAGGTGTTGATGACACAAAGTCTCCCTTTGACGAGCTCACTCTGTCTCTGGACCCTGAGAAGATTTCGATATGGAAGATCAATGAGAAAAAGGCCATGGAACAACGTGGAGAGTATCTTGACATCTATCAGTTGCAGATGAACAAAGGTAAGTGAACTCTGTCTAGTTGTGAGGCTGCTATTCTTGTACAGACATCTGATCAGTATTTGTATCTAGCTCCAACTATGGCAGAGATTAGACTCAAATTAACTGAGTCTGAGAATACCGACACTAGCAAACCTGGGACAGTCTCTTGGCTCATTACTGGCATCAATCTGGAGGATTTACAGTATGTAACCAATAAAAATAGAGAAACCGTTTGACATAGTACTATTTTAGGGATGGACTAAGGGCAGATATTCGACAACTTCCTACTGATGCAACCCCAGGACAGAAAGTTTCTATAGAAGAGAAGCGACAGAGATTGACAGCTAGGATAGCTAAATTTCATGAAACAGCTGATGCCATGACTGCTGGTATGGATCTTGGAACTGCAACAGTGCATTCCGACGATCCTAGATTCTGCTATGCAGGTCATGATGAAAATGGTTGGGGAGAGGTCTCAGATGAAGAGATCTCAGAGTATATTGACGAAGAAATCTTGGCTGAAGAGATGGGTATCTGGATGCCATCATCAGTGCCCTACCAGGATGCATTGGCTCTCGGACTGGGTCCCCTCCAAGCTGAAGAATTAGAACTTCGAAAGGGCCAAGCCATTGACTGCCTCGAAAAGCTTCGAATGGCCCTTGGTCATAAGGCTATCATCTATCGTCAGTATTTTCGAAGTGCTAATTCTACATGGGCTGGGACTAGGTCAAAGCAAGAAGCTCAACGCTGTCAGCTCAAAATTGACAAGTGTGTAAGAAGCTATCAGAGGGCAAGGTCAGCAATGGAAGGTCTAGGCATGGACAAAGCCACCTTGGGGAGTCTTTATCAGCCAATATCGCCTACAGAGCTCAGTATAGACAAAGAGGTGACAGAAGAAAATAGATTTGGACAAGGGTCAGACAGGCTGGCTTGGTTTTGGAGGGGAAATAATGCAAGCCAAGGTCAAGACGATGCCTGGATAGATGAATGTAAGAAAAAATCTTTATCTCTATGATATGTCACTAAAGCTCCAACCGATCTAGTCTACAGGGTGAACTGGTTGAAGGCTAAGGCTAGATGGAATAGATGGCAAGAGGAATTAAGGCTGGTAAGACATGAAATGGGTTGGACCATAAACTGGTTCAAGTACCACCAGAATGAATGGGAGAGAAGGGGTGGCCAAGCCACCAGACCTGGTCATCAAGCCTATGCTTATCAGCAGGTCTTGATGTGGGGAAGATTTGTTGAGGAGGCAGAGAAAAATTTCAATGGATGTCAATTTATACTTTGATCTGGTATACTGTCTTTGCTAGGAAAAATATGACAGGATAATTCTCAATGCTAATGAATGACAAGGTAGCTTAGCTAGCACTAGCTCCACTCTATGTAGTCCACAGCTGGCCGAGATAATTGTATTTAAGATATGGACTGGCCAGATGGTTCCTACAGCATGTATGTACATGGCTGGCCCTTATAAGAGTATATAACTAGCTTATATCTACCCTATGCAGTCCATGTAATTCTGATACCAATAACTGGTTAGCCTTGATTCTACAATAGACAGAATCAAGTCGGCCGGTATGAAATGTTGAAACCAATAACCAGCCAGTCTTGATCATACATGTCGTAGGAACTATCTGACCAGTATACAAATCTGAAACCAATGACTGATCAGCCTTGATTCTACTATTGTACAATTAAACCGAGCAATATTAAAACTAATAACTGGCCAGTCTTGATTCTACATGTTGTAGAATTAAACCGGCCGGGATGCAATGTTGGAATTGAAAACCAGCCAGTCTTGATTCTACTGTTGTAAAATCAAACCGGCCGGAATGCAATGTTGTGATTGAAAACCAGCCAGTCTTGATTCTACTATTGTAGAATTAAACCGGCCGGGATGCAATGTTGTGATTGAAAACCGGCCAGTCTTGATTCTACATGTTGTAGAATTAAACCGGCCGGGATGCAATGTTGTGATTGAAAACCGGCCAGTCTTGATTCTACTATTGTACAATTAAACCGGCCAGGATGCAATATTAAAACTGATGACTGGCCAGTCTTGATTCTACATGTTGTACAAGCTATCTGGCCAGTATGAAATTCTGTAACTAATGACTAGTATAGAAATTACAAAACAATAATTAGCTAGTCTTGATTCTACTATTGTACAATTAAACCGAGCAATATTAAAACTAATAACTGGCCAGTCTTGATTCTACATGTTGTAGAATTAAACCGGCCAGGATGCAATGTTGGAACTGATAACTGGCCAGCCTTGTTTCTACTGGTGTAAAATCAAACTGGCCAGGATGCAATATTAAAACTGATAACTGGCCAGTATGACATTCTGTAACTAATGACTAGTACTCGTATAGAAATCCCAAACCAATAATTAGCCAGGCTTGATTCTTCTATAGGATTAAACCGGCCAGCTTTAATTCTACGGTTGTAGAATTAAACTGGCCAGGATGCAATGTTGGAACTGATAACTGGCCAGTCTTGATTCTACATGTTGTACAGGCTATCTGGCCAGTATGCAACTTAATAACAAGTGACTGGCTGACTTGATTTTACAACATGTAGAACCAAGACTGGCCAGTTATCAGTTTCAACATTGTGTCCTGGCCAGTTTGATTCTTGATTCTACAACAGTGGAGTCAAGGCTGGTCAGTCATTGGTTACAGAATTGCATACTGGCAAGCTTGATTCTACCTGCAGTGAAATCAGGCCAGCCAACTAGCTAGCTGAATTCTATATCTTGCAGGCATAAAGCTAGCCACTACCACTGATGGTAATCATTTATATATATATTAACACTAAACACTAATTCTACATACTCCGGCCAGCTGTATTATACATTTTGTAGGCATAAGGCTAGTTATTGTGTTTACAGTAATTCTAATATGTATATATCTACACCAGTCAACACTGATTCCACATACTCCGGCCAGCTGGAGTTTGCATACTCCGGCCAGTGACTGGCTGGCCATGATTCTACAGACTTTTGGCACATCCGGAGCCAGGGTTCTACATGGAAAGTGACTGAAGGGTCTGATGCGCTGATGCGGTTGGAGTGGGAGGTGAATTCCAAAGTGGTGTGGGAACCTTTGGGAAGCTGGACAGTATCCAGGTGCGTGAGTGGGTGGCTGATGAGGCTGATGATGGATCCATGGTCGTCGGAGGCGCTGTTGCGAGTAGGTGAATCAATCCGTCAATGTGTTGTACGCTTAGTTGCCAAATTGAAGAATCAAGACAGTCGCAGTTTTTCATATCTTCAAAATATTCAAAGACTATGTAGGAGTAAAAGATTTCTGCAAGAGCAAGAGCGCATATACTCACCTGAGACGCTTGTGGGTGGCTGATGAGTGCATCAACTTGAAAGGTCATTCAGCGCGCGCGTCAGTAACGAACACAGAACACAGACACACATCATTCGGTTCAGCCATTCCACCCACCTCAACGTTTAGACTGACAGAACAGCCATATGCACGGATACCCCGATCTATCAGGCTCTCGAGATTGTATGTATAGAGGATCGCGAAGCTCAATGACGCCATCGCAGACGTCCTGCAGGAGCATACCACGATCCTGAAACCGGTACGATGATTGGAGGCGTGTTTGACGAGCTTGATGTAGCGCGCGGACCAAAGAGAGTACTAGCTTGGGACGAGGACAATTGGAAGCGTTAACGTTTTTGGAGGACCATACGGGTACGTTTACGTTGGGAATCCTTCGTGTATGGACGGGAAAAAGATGTAATCCAGAAACGGATGGTAAAAGTAGCACTAGCTAGGATGATAAGAATGAGGATTTCGAGTGTCCTATAATTCCAAGGATTATAGGACTTGATGAAATTGATGGTCAGGTAAACCTTTGATCTATGTTCACTCGACTGCGGCTGGGCAGGGAAAAACCGTGACAGGATAGGATATGTACAGCAAAATCTATTGTTTGTGTTCCCGATCACAGGAAGAGTCAGAGAAAGACGGAATGTGATTTGCGATGCATGTAGAAGCTAGCAGCGATAGTGGAAACAACATAACGTACGGCTGTGCTTTAGTATCATGGAAAACATTGTGTATCAGGAGTCAAAATCCTACTGGACTAGTGGCGGGGGCGCCGCCCCGGGCGTACGTGACGAAGTGAACTGAATAAGCCCTGCCCAAGACAAACACATATGGTATGATTCATGTTTAGTGTGTGGCGCGATATACAAGGGTATCATAACGAAAGCAAAGCAGCCTCCTGTTCCCGACACGTGTGCCAAGACGTGCCATGCGCAAGACGACTCAAATCGAACTGCGAGGCACGATCGTGTATCACCAGTGTATTTCCTGGAGCATACATCACTGGGTGAAAATTGAGTGGGATCCAGAGAAGAAGCCGTCCGTCAGGACCTACAACCCATCCATCCTCGTTCGCAACAATAGAGAGTGGGGTTGAGGCATCATGGAGAAAGGAGGAGGCAGAATGAAGAGCGTAGGATGGGTCAGGTGAAAAGCATACTGCAGGCGGGTGGGGCTGGTTAAAAAATTCGATATCCCACACCCGGATGGCCTTGTCTTCTGAACCAGACACAATGCGCTTGCCGTCTGGTGAGATTGCAATAGAATAAACGCATCCGGTGTGCCCTTGGAAAATGGGACCCACTCCTTGGCCAGTCTTCATATCCCACACCCGGATCGTCTTGTCATCTGAACCGGACACAATGTAGTGCCCATTTAGTGAGATCGCGACAGAGCGAACAAAGTGGGTGTGCCCTTGGAGAGGGGAACCCAATGCCTTGCCGGTCCTAATATCCCACACACGAATAGTTCTATCATTTGAACCAGACACGACAAATTTTGCATCCGGTGACACTGCGACAGACTGAACCCAGTCAGAATGTCCTTCGAGAGGATCGCCCACTGCCTCGTGAGTCTCCATATCCCACACCCTGATTGTCCTGTCATCTGAACCAGATACTATGTGTTTGCCATCCGGCGAGATTGCAACGGAGTTAACCTGCTGAGTGTGGCCTTTGAGAGGAGCACCAACTGCCTTGCCGGTTGCTACATCCCACACCTGGACTGTGTCGTCCCATAAACCCGAAACGATGCGATGTCCATCCGGCGAGATTGCAGTAGATAAGACCACGTAAGTATGGGTTTGGAGAGGCGCACCCAAAACCTTGCCAGTCCCAGTATCCCACACTCGAATGCTTTCATCGGCTGAACCAGACACGATGCACTTCCCGTCCGACGAGATTGCAACTGACTGAACAGATTCTGTGTGTCCTTGGAGAGGGGCAACTAATGCCTTGCCAGTCTCTATATCCCACACTCGAACTGTCTTATCATCTGAACCGGACACGATGCGATGTCCATCTGATGAGACTGCAACGGAGTTGATGGCGCCAGTGTGGCTTTGAAAGGTAGCGACTGATACCTTGCCCGTAATAGTGTCAGTATCCCACACTCGAATCGTCTTGTCGCCTGAACCAGAGACTATGCAACTTCCATCCGATGAGACTGTGATAGATTCAATTGAGGCAGTGTGGCCTTGAATAGGGGATCCTAATGCCACGCCAGTCTTCGCATCCCACACTCGGATCGTCTGGTCCTCTGAACTAGACACAATACGATTTTCGTTCGGCAAGAATACAACTGAATGAACAGAGTCTGTGTGCCCTCGGAGAGGGGCACCCAATGCCTCACCAGTCTCCATATCCCACACTCGAATCGTGCGGTCTCGTGAACCAGACGTGATGCATTCCCCATCCAGTGAGATTGCAACAGACAAAACTTGGTCGGTATGACCCTGGAGAGGGGTACCCACTGCCTGGCCAGTCTTCATATCCCACACCCGGATCGTCTTGTCGTAGGAACCAGACACGATATGGTGCCCGTTTGGCGAGATCGCGACAGACTTTACACAGTCAGAATGTCCTTTGAGAGGGGTGCCCACTGCTTCCTTAGTCTCCATATCCCATACTCTGATCGTCTTGTCAGCCGAGCCCGATACTATGTGATTTCCATGCAGCGAGATTGCAACGGAACAAACATAGCCAGTATGCCCGTGAAGGGTACCCAATGCCTTGCCAGTTGCTGTTTCCCATACCCGGACTGTTTCATCCGCTGAACCTGAAACGATGTGATGTCCATCCGGTGAGAATTCAACGGACGCAACATAGTCAGTGTGGCCTTGAAGAGGGGCACACAATGTCTCGCCAGTCTCTGTATCCCACACCTGGATCGTGTCATCGAATAAACCACATGCAATATATTTTCTGTCTCGTGACATTGCAACCGACGAAACCTCAGCATTCGTGTGTATTATCTTTTCCATCGAAGGCCAATTTTCGACATGGCCAGCGATAATGCGGGGGGTGTGGGGAAACTTTGTGGCGAACTTGCGAAATATTCTTGACTGTGTTGGAGCGAATGGTAGAGCGGACAGGTATAAATGGGGAGTGCTGCGTATAATGGTGGGTGCGAAAGTGCGGACGAAACGCAAGGTATCTCTGATAGCGTCACCGACGTGCCTAAACTCGGCATGACCCTGCGACCACACCACTACTCGTAAGAATTTGTTGGGAAAAGAATGAACTTGAGCGACGCACCGAAAGCCAATCTGCAATATATGAGAGGGTCACTACCGAGCCACCGAGGCTTCTCATCAGAGCCAGTGCTTCCAACCACCAAAGAAGGCGCTCTCCATCGAAGAAAGCCTCAACTCCCTTAGCGAGCGGTGATCCAAAGGACGTAGAGCTGACATGAGTCCCCCAAAACCGACATGAGTATGATAGCTCAGCTGGAATGGATTCTTTGACTTGTTTCTCCAAATCAGGGACGGAAGAGTTAGGCAAGTACGAGTTCTCTAAGGAGCAAATGTTGAAGCGAAGCCCGCGCTTCGAGTCCATAACCCGAAGCGAGGCAAAGGCAAGATCTCTATGCACTGCTGATGCATCAACAGAGAAGTCATGGCTCCGCGATTCATCTGTGAGGAAGTCGTAGAATGATGCATGAAGGGGACGTATGGGAGTATCGGAATCCGAAGTGCCGGTCAAAAGGGATCCCAACGGGCCAAGGACCCGGTCTATTTCGTAATCGCAAGTCCCTTCGGGAAAATACAGCCGCATAGCCGTCAACGCAGGCATGGGAAGTGGTTCCAACGAGGCAAGGACTTGCCCCATGACCGAGCAAAACACCGGGATAGCTTCCTTGCGCTCGTCCTCCGGCATGATATCTCTCAAGATGCGTGTATAAATATCATCCAACAGACGCGTTCCTTTCTCAGACGTTCCAGTGATCACAGCTTTGCAACGACCCACCGGACCCACGCCCACCTTGTTCGTACCCTTGATGTACTCACAGGCGAGACGAGCCCATTCAAACAGGCCGTCGGATTTTAGGGCAAGTGCCTTGAAGTGCGCATCGTTGAAGATGTGATGCAGGTCTTCCAACTCGTGAGAGATATAAAGCTGTATGTCAAGTTCTGTGGATGCAGACGAGATAGCATCCAAAGAAACGTGGTGAACATGTGGCACGGCGTGCAGAGTGTTGTGAATGTCTTCAAGTGGACGGGAAGTGAGGAGAATGCGGAAGTTGGCTGGGAGTTCGGATAGTTGTGACGTAGAAGTGTTTAATTTACCAGCGAGTAGACGAAGAATCTGTTCCTGGGAATTAGCTTCACCACTCTCATCCAATGCATCAATGACAATTAGGACGGGTGCAGCGATGGCTTTTGAGGCTATGTTTATGGGACTGATGATTAGTTCCTGCCATTGTTTTGCGATATCTGGAGTCCGCTTGAGTCCGTTGTGGTCACGAACTGCCTGCGCCAACGCTCGCCGCACGATAGGGTTGCAGTCCGCCAAATCGCTTGCGATCGTCGTGAATGTTTTGTCTTGACGGCGATCCGCTTGCTGAGTACGATCAAAGCAGAAGCATGAGCCAAGACCACCGCGTTCGATGTACCAGCTGGATATTGTATGGGCGACAGCCGATTTACCCTTGCCTGCTGTGCCAGACAACCACAAGATGCGTGGAGCACCCTCCTCGGTGCTGCTGATCCAGTTCTGAATATCCTTTAGGAGGTCTTGCCGAGTATTTGGTAAACAAATTTTAGACGTATTTAATCCGGCTCCCGTTGCGTACTCCATGCCTACGAGGTCCAAACTCTCAGCTATGCCAAGGATTGTGGAATGTCAGATGAGGCTCAAAGAGACCTGAAACCAGAATCATACCCATATGGTGGACGATCACAAGGGTATCACGAGCCGCCTTGTCTCGGAACTGCTGCATGAGACTATCGAGGACATTGTTGTAGTTCTGGATCGTGCTGTCCGTTTCCCCGAGAACGTGTTTGCCAAGTCTTATCCCTATACGAACAGAGGCAACATTGAGTTTGGTGGATGAAGCAATGGGATACACTCACAGGCACTCTTCGTCTGAGAGTAATGGCTGATGAAATCAGCACACACCAGTGTCTGCTTTGCTATCTTCACATATATCGCTAGCATAGATTCAATCTTGGCCAACTCCTCCTCCTCCATGATAAAAGTATAGACTTCAGATATCTTTGAGAGCAGAAGGGAAGCAGCGACATCACGGTCTGCCTGATCGAGAATCATCTGTTACCGAGATTTTGTCAACCTGCAACGGCGATGATTGAGAAAGAGTCCTACCTTGGATGCGCAAGTGAAGATGCTCAGTGCCACCTTCGCGTAGGGATGGACCTGCGCACAAATGTTAGTCACGTACAGAAGAGAGATGGATGGCTTGTACATCTGCAATCGCGTTAGCGATGGAGTTGAATGCCTTCAAGGGTTTGAGCAACACGGAGAACGTATCGATTGGATCAGAAACAGATGGCAGGTTGTTGGTCACGGAAGAAATATCTTGGAGTATTGTTGGGACGTGGCTGGCGCCTGCGAGACCTTTGTTAGCATTGGCAATTCTGTCGTTCACAAATTTCGGGTCGAGATGTTCGGCCTAAGGATAGACGTCAGCATATTGTCGAAAGAGATGGTTAAAAATATTTCGAACTTTGTTAGTCGAACTTACTTCTATGATCACTGAATTGGAAGACTGCCCAAAATTTGGTTCGAGAGTGGGAGGGATGAGATCCTGCAGCAGCGATTAGTACCAATCATAGCTCACGGGGCACATTCAGGGTTTAGATTACGCTTACCTTAGTTGACTGAACAGGTCGAATGTCCTGCAGGCTGGAACTTGCAGCCGTGGGTTCAGGGTTGGAGGATTGTCGAGCGCTTCGAGCGAAGCGCTTGGTCGCCTTGCCAAAGAGCTTGCAAACTGGGCCTGGGCGTCGTGCATGAGATCCATTCCTCGAAGGGGAGAGAAAGGACGGCTGTAAAAATTAGAGATGATATAAATACTGATATGAAAGTTCATACATTGTGACTGGCTGTCGTCTCCTCTACCAAGCGAGGGTCTGAATGACTTGGCTTCGACCGCCCCCAGCGTTTCTTGCGAGGAGGATTGTTTTCATCCATCTAGTAAGTGGGAAAGATATCTGGATGTGCGTGTTTTGGTGCAATGTAAGTAGGAGGCGTGGTGGTAGTGGACTGGCGTCTACATGTTTGCAGAAAGGATTATTATCAATGATGAACGTGCGGTTGGAAGCGCCCGTACGTTAGCCTGAACTATTAATAGCATGTCATCTCGAAGGCCGAAGCAGGTTAATCGCCATCAGGAAACCTCACCGATCGATGCTTAAATATTCAAATATTCACAGCGCCCCCCTGGTATATGTGTAGAACGCGTACTGTGCCTTTACAGGAATCAAGGTGAATGTCTGGTGGGCATTTACCGGGACCAGCAATAGTAGCACATACGTACAACAGTTTTGCGCATCTGGATTGCAGCGACTAGAATTCAAGAGCCTGCAATTCATTATCACTACGGTATTTGATATTCCTTATAACACCTTTGATGCCTTTTATCACTCTTTTGTGACCCTCAACCCATTTCCGTGCTCAATTGTCCTGCCTCTCTCAATCTCAAACCATTCCCCGTTCTTAATTCACAAATTCAATCTTTTGTGCAGTAGGTACATGCAGCTACCACGTCAGCCCTGTTACGGGCGTAGCTATTTTGACGCGGTCCTGCCGCGCCTGCCGTGGTCGTGACGCGGCTGTGACGCGCATGTGACGCGGCACTGACGAGCCTTGACGGCCACTGACGCGCCATTCATATATGTTCTACATTCGACTTCCAGATCAAGTTGGATGAGTTCACGACTATGTGCGTGTATTGATATTTCCTTCGAGATATAGGCGTGGGCCGATGAAGCCTTTGCCCGTGATCGTCAACGTGCCAATGGGTACAAGTTTACGAGGGATTGCGCGGTGACATACTTCATGACGGATGTGGTGTGGAATTGGGGTATGGGTGCGCCTGCAGCGGTGAGTGACGATCACGTCTACCTTTTTTGTCCTTTCTCGATCTTGAAATTTTTGGAGATTGCGTAACTGTCATATTCCGTCTTCCGCACCACGTCCTGCACGCCCACATATCCTTCTTCCCATTTCAAGGATTTTGGGATCTCTTTTTTAAATACCTTCATTGTGCAAACATTCAAGTCTTTGCAATTATTCCTGCTGTTTCTGCTTGTACGAGGCTGAGAGCACTTGATTTCAATATCACTGCCTGTATTTTTCATGATGTTGATTAAAACATCAACATTGTCGACGGATTTCCTGAACGATCTCTCTCGACGTTATGTGATGCAGCTTTTTATTTTCATTTCTGGTTTACGCAAAATGACATGAGGTCTGTCAGATGTCCTGTGATAGCGAGGCTTGTTGATAGCCGGCACTTTGTGCTGGATACTTTTTCTTAAAAATCAATGGCTTCGATGACTACCATTTAGTCTTCCATTTGCAGATCTACGATATTTTCGTTGTCCAGACGTCCTTGGTTGGAAGTACATGGATCACTCACCGCAGCCTAGTGCCATTTCAGACTTCGGGATCTCGAGCTTTCGCAGTTTGATAATGACAACTTTCGATGTAGACCACCATTCAGTGGGGTTGTGACATATTCCAGTGGGCCAGTGCAGACTAAAAATGCAGTCAACAGCGCCTATGAGGGGAGGGGTTGTGGTGCCATCGAGGCTTCTATGTTCAAGTGTACGACGAGACTGCAAAACTCGTAAGTACTTTAGTCATTCTATTTATTCAAGTATTTGAGACCCCTATTCCAATATCTCCATTGCTCGAGCGGCAGTCAATTCGGAAGCAAGACATTGATCAAATCAACATCAAACTAGTAATAATTCTTGTGTCGTGCCATCAGCCATCATCTGCATCGATGCTGATCGAGGTAGAAATACGACTCACCGTAGTTGACATGGCACTCATTCGTCTTACATACACGTCCAGACGGGCTACCACGCCGGTGAGTCGCGTGGTTAAATCCAAGACGCAGATACTTATACTCACATATATGAGGCCCAACATCGTACATTTCTGAGGAGGGCAGCAAGTTGCTGCCGCGCACAATATAGGACAGTGTCCGCTGCTATCAATGTTAACGGGACCGGCAGATGCTAATGCTATCAAAGCGGAAGCAACGGCGATGACAGAGGGGAGATGCATTGTTTGTGAGGATATGATATGGGGTCAAATCGATCTGAATGAGACGGTAAGCAGACGGCTTTTTATACTATGCATTGAACATTATTCTTCCATGGTCCGGGTGACGCAGGAAGAACATATCCATTTGAAGTCCCTTATCGAACATGCAACTAGTGACACGTCCAGGGCCTTGAATTTGGACATCTCTTTCCGTCAGTGTGAAGGTTGACGCCCTCGTATTTCACAATACATTTCATCCCGCAGTTCCTTATGGTTCATATCTTCCGGTGCACGCACATAAACTTGTTTTTTGGAAGAGCGATATATATCTAGATCTGCGGTACTGCACTGACTAGGACCAGTTCTACCGGTCTGAGGGGAAATGCACTCAGCCGTATAATACTTACTAAAACAATTATCATCAGATTTCGCTATTGAAACATGTCAGATATGGGCTCTTCCCGACGATCTTAACCTTGAATAACTTTGGCTGTTACGAAAATTGGTGACTATTTCGTCAATCATCATTGGGTGGATAGTCTTCAGGTCAGGTCAGGCCGGCAATAGAGGTGCTGATTGTGTCGGCCTGACGAAGCCTTAAGACTGTCCATCCAATGATAATTGACGAAATAGTCACCAATTTTCGTAACAGTCAAAGTGAGTCAAGATTGTTGGGAAGAGCCCATACTGCCAGCCAGTTTGACAGAACCGGTCCTGCCTGGTAGATAGCGAAATTGGATTTTCTGCGCTGGCCGAGGCACGAGGTTAGCATAGAATTGAGTCTACGCATGAGTGAGCAAGGTGGCACACCTTGCTATGACCCATGACGATGGCATGATATGTCAGTCGTCCAGCAATAGCCCCTATCGTTTACTTTATCTTTCTCTATTACTCATCCGTTGCTTCCTCTCTCAGGATACGGACTAAACTACTCAATTCCTTCTTCTGCGGTGCACATTTGCCGGACTGAAAAGCCCACGCCCGAACATCCTTTTCTTCGTCATTTTGACACTGTCAAATTGCTGTATCTAAGTCATTGTCTAATTCATTTCGTTCTCGCTCACCAGCCACCACGCTACGAAAGATAGACCGGGAGAATGTCAATCCACAGGGGATCACAGCGAAAGATGTTCTATGTGATGCCCTTCTTCACCCTATAGTACTAGTAACCATTCTCGATCGACTCGAAGCAACTGCACTTCCTTGTAAAGTAGAAAAAAATCAGTTGTACAGCCTGCTACAATTGAGAATTGCTTGATCGGATGATGAAGGATCCATCTACACCTGCCGGTTACAGAGACCGATACTGCGGTGTCGTAGATGGTTCAACTCCATGCTGCGAATACTTATGGAGCAACTAAGATCGAACTCGATGAAGGCATTTCTTCCATGTTCAGATCGAACTGAAATGTCATACTTATTCTTGTGCTACGTGTCATGACGAGGTCCGAGGACCTCAGTCTTCACGATGATGGCCGTGCCATCAAGAAGAAAAGAACTAATGAACGCTGACACGTTGTTCAATCAGGTGCTCCTTATTTCTACCAGGACTTTGATAGAAATGAAGATATGCTTAGGATCGAGGATTGCAGGCAGAATCTCTAGGGAGGGACATGTCCCGCAAATTTCAACAGTAAGTCATTAAGACAACGAGACAATCTATCCGCAGGGAATACCGTCAAGACATGTTTGCACTACTGGCGGCGTCATTCACCTATCACCATTGAGATGCAAATTCACAAGACAGTTCTCGGATACTAGCACCGCATAGGCAGGTGCAGTAACCAGACACGGCTGTAGATGCAACATCGAGGTGGGGAAAGACGGTGTATGTTCAAGTAATTCTCAGAGCTTCGCAGTGGTGCCGGTTCCAAGAGGTTTTGTACTTTATGACTGAAGGCCCCATCATTCAGCCGCAAAATTTGTAGCATATTACTCACCACCTTCGCGATCAATAATGTTGAAAGCAGCTATAATTGTGGTGTCTGGGAGGACACTGCGAAGCATTTCAATGCCTTCTTCGACTACATGCGGAATCTGTGAGCGTCCTGTGGTGAGAGAGGAGAGATCTGAGGGGACATACAACGACCAATAAGGCTTCGTCTGAGTCGAATACTTGCTTGTAGGACAACGTACCAGAATCATCTTCTCGGTCGCAAAGCTCTGCTTCGAACAAGTTGCTATCCACAAAGTATAGCGCGGTGTTTGAGGACAGCCCGCGCAGGGCCCAAAATATGTGTCATGGATAGAGTGGCCGTTGAAGACCCGTTATTTCATCGAATTGAACTGAAATTGCGGTATCTTTGAATGGCTCCTAGGGAACGAGGTGAGCACGTGGGTGTGCATAGTACATTAATGAGAGTACAGGAACTTGGTTCAGTATCCGTGAAAGACGCTCCATAGACAAGCTGAGCGCAAAGAAATTGAACAGAAACATAAACGCCATCATGATGTCGAGTCATCTGCCATCACAGTAAATGCCACCGAGTACTGCGATTATAGTGAGCACGGTACCACCCACTGCATCACTGATGACGGCTTTTGTGAAGTATATTTTCCAGGGCTAGAGCACAACGCAGAGGTAGCACTAGTGGCTAGTAGTAGTGAGTGACGCACCTAAAGTAGTACTCGGAGCGGAGGACATCGAAAACCGACGAACCTCACGTGACAAATGTGACCAAAAGGTGACAAAAGCATGTATCGTGCAGTCCATGTCTCGACGGAGTCTCTGCCGAGCTATAGAAGCTCAGATTGCACCCACTCTGGTGGGCGTTGACCGGTCGACCAGCAATGCCTAAGATCTAGATCTACATGATGCGTACATTATTTGGATTGCAGCGACTAGCAGTAATTCAAGAGCCTGCAATTCATTATCACTACGGTATTTGATATCCCTTATAACACCTTTGATGCCTTTTCTAACTTATCAACATCTTTTTTCATGACGCATTCACCCTCAACCCATTTCCGTACTTGTCCTGCCTCTCTCAATCTCAAACAATTCCTAAGTCTTAATTCACAAATTCAATCTTTTGTGCAAGAGGTACATGCAGCTACCACGTCAATTCTGTCACTTAACCTTATACCTGAATCATCTACTTCTTCAAACGAATCCTCGCCCGACGTGTTTCATCAGCACATCCACTGTGCGTGGATTGGTCTTTCCTTCGAGATATAGGCGTGGGCCGATGAAGCCTTTGCTCGCGATCGTCAACGTACCAATGGGTACAAGCTCATGAGGGATTGCGCGGTGATATCCTTCATGACGGATGTGGTGTGGAATTGGGGTATGGGTGGGCCTGCAGCGGTGAGTAACGATCACGTCTACCTTTTTTGTCCTTTCTCGAGCTTGAAATTTTTGGAGATTGCGTAACTGTCATATTCCGTCTTCCGCACCGCGTCCTGCACACTCACATATCCTTCTTCCCATTTCCAGGATTTTAGGATCCTATGAGGGGAGGAGTCGTGGTGCCATCAAGGCTTTTATGTCCAAGTGTACAACGAGACTGCAAAACTCGTAAGTACTTTAGTCATTCTATTTATTCAAAGTATTTGAGATTTCCTCTATTCCAAGATCTCCATTGCTCGAGCGGCAGTCAAATTTGTTCAGAACCAAGACATTGATAAAATCAATATCAAACTAGTAATAATCCTTATGTTGTGCCATCAGCCATCATCTGCACCGATGCTGATTGAAGTAGAAATACCACTCACCGTAGTTTACATGGCACTCATTCGCATGTCCAGACGGGCTACCACGCCGGTGAGTCGTGTGGTTAAATCCAAGA
Organism: Suillus plorans; assembly: GCF_016647745.1. NCBI lineage: Eukaryota > Fungi > Basidiomycota > Agaricomycetes > Boletales > Suillaceae > Suillus > Suillus plorans. The sequence goes on from NW_024537529.1 coordinate 21,997, forward strand.
CGCAAAATACTTATACTTACATATATGATGCCCTCCTGAACACATTCCTGCCCAGGGCAGCAACTTGCTGTCTCGCACGATACAGGACACTCTTCGCTCCTATCAATGTTAACGGGACTGGCAGATACTAATGCTATCAAAGCAGAAGCAACGGCGACGACAGAGGGGAGATGCATTGTTTGTGAGGATGTGATATGGGGTCAAATCGATCTGAATGAGACGGTAGGAAGACGGCTTCTTATACTATGCGCCGAGTATTATTCTTCATGGTCCGGGTGACGCAGGAAGAACATCTCCATTTGAAGTTTCTTATCGAAAATGCAACTAGTGACACGTCCAGGTCCTTGAATTCGGGCATCTCTTTCTATCAGTGTGAAGGTTGACGCCCTCATGTTTCACAGCACATTTCATCTTGCAGTCCTTATGTTCATATCTTGCAGTGTACGCACATGAATTCTTTTTTTTGGAAGAGCGATATGTATCTAGATCTGCGGTACTGCACTGACTAGGTTCAGTTCTAGGTCTGAAGGGGAAATGCACTCAGCCGTATAATACTTTAAAACAGCGAGAGTAGTCTTTTGGGGATGAATGATGTTGCTGTGATACTAGTGTCTGAGTTGGGAAAATCATATTTCGAAATATGTCAGGCTCTTCCCGACAATCTTGACCTTAACTCACTTTGGCTGTTACGAAAATTGGTCAATTGTCATTGGATGGATGTCTTCAGGTCTGGCCAGGCCGGTGCCGATTGTAGTAATGACCTGACGAAGCCTACTGCTAGTTGCTGCAATAATCCAGATGATGTACTACGCATGTAGATCTAGATCTTAGGCATTGTTGCTGGTCAATGCCCACCAGAGTGGGTGCAATCAGAGCTTCCATAGCCCGTAAGACTGTCCATCCAATGATAATTGACGAAATAGTCACCAATTTTCGTAGCAGTCAATATCATTGGAAAGAGCCCATATGTACTGCCAGCCAGTTTGGCAGCACCAGTTCTGCCTGGTAGACTAAGATAGCGGCAGAATTGGATTTCTGCGCTGGCCGAGGGCCCGAGGCTAGGATGTTCAGCAAGCTGCACTCGGAACGCTGACTCTTGTCAATGCATTCCTTGTCCGGGGCCGATCGCGACCCCGTGGCAAAATATCATGATGTCGGTTAGGTTACGGAAGTTCCTCCTTCTTGCCAACAGCCGGCTGCACTTTGTGCCGGATACTTTTTCTTTGGCTTTGATGACTGCCATATAGTCTTCCCTCTGCAGATCTACATACGATTTTTTCGTTGTCCAGACGTCCTTCAAGCTCAAGGTTGGAAGTGCACGGATCACTCACAGCGGCCTAGTGCCATTTCAGATTTCGGGACCTTAAGCTTTCGCAATTTGACAATGACAACTTTCGATGTAGACCACCATCTAGTGGGGTTGTGACATATTACAATGGGCCAGTGTAGACATCCAACAGCGCCTATGAGGGGAAGAGTCATGGTGCCACCGAGGCTTTTATGTTCAAGCGTACAACGAGACTACAAAACTGGCAAGTACTTTTGTCTATTTGAGATTTCCCCTATCCAAGATCTCCGTTGCTCGAGCGGCAGTCAATTTTGTTCAGAAGCAAAACATTGATCAAATCAATATCACACTAGTAGTAATTCTTGTGTCGTTCCATCAGCTATCATCTGCACCGATGCTGATCGAAGTAGAAATACGACTCACCGTAGTTGACATGGCGCTCATCGGTCCAGACACGCCCAGATGGGCTACCACGCCGGTGAGTCATGTGGTTAAATCCAAGATGCAAATACTGATATACACACCCATATGAGGCCGAACAGCTTACATTCATCCTCAGGGCAGCAATCTTGAAACGCGCACACTGTAGGACACTCTCCGCTGCTATCAATGTTAGCGGGACTGGCAGATACTAATGCTATCAAAGCGCAAGCGACGGCGACGACAGAGGGGAGATGCATTGTTTGTGAGGATGTGATATGGGGTCAAATCGATCTGAATGAGACGGTAAGCAGACAGCTTCTTATACTATACGCTGAATATTATTATTCATAGTCCGGGTGACGCGGGAAGAAAATATCCATTTGAAGTTCCTTATTGAAAATGCACCTAGTGACACGTTCAAGGCCTTGAAGTCGGACATCTCTTTCCGTCAGTGTGAAGGTTTGTTTCACGACACTGACACATGTCTAATGATGCGTCCCTTCCCTAATTGGACAACGCGTATATCATCTGACTCGTATACATACTAGAGACACGTACGCTGCTAAACATTATCCGATCTGTACCCCTTCAATCCTATATGCTTTGCTAGTGTTGGTCGAAAATCAGTTGTACAGCCTGCAATAGAGAATTGCTCCATCTACACTTGCCGGTTACAAAAACCGATACTGCGGTGTCATGGAGGGTTCGACTTCATGCTGCGAATACTTATGGTGTCACCAAGATCGAACTCGACGAAGGCATTGTTTCCATGTTCAGATAGAACCGAAATGTCGTAGTCTTGTGCTACGTGTCATGACGTCGCCGAGGTCCTCAGTCCTCACGGCGATGGTCGTGCCAGCAAGAAGCAAAATACTGGGGAACGCTGACACGTTGTTCAATCAGGTGCTCCTTATGTTTACAAGGCCTTTGAAATATGCTTGCCAGCGAGGAGCGCAGGCAGAATCTCTAGGGAGAGACGTGTCCCGCAAATTTCAACAGTAAATCAACGAGACAATCTATCTGCAGGGAACACCGTCAAGACATGTTTGCACTACCGGCGGCGTCATTCACCTATTACCATTGGGATGTAAATTCACCCAAGGCGGTTCTCGGATACTAGCACCGCATATGCGAATGATAGGCAGGTACAGGACCTAGACACGGCTATAGATGCAACATCGAGGTGGGGAAAGACGGTGTATGTTGAAGTGATGCCCAGAACTTCGCAGTGGTGCTGGCCCCAAGAGGTCTTGTACTTTTGACTGAAGGCCCATCATTCAGCTGCAAAATTTGTAGTATATTACTCACCACCTTTGAGATCAATAATGTTCAAAACAGCTATAATTGTCGTGTCTGGGAGGACCCTGCGAAGCATTGCCTTCTTCGACCACGTGCGGGATTTGTGAGCGTCCTGTTGTGAGAGGGGAGAGATCTGAGAGGGAATACAGCTACTAGTGAGGCTTCGTCTGAGTCGAACGCCTGAATATTTGCTTGTGAAACACGTACCAGCATCATCTTCTCGGTCGCAAGGATATTCACAAAATATGGCACCCGTGTTTGAGAAGTGGGCCCGCTCCGAATCAGGGCTCAAAGTGTGTGTCTTGGGTTGAGTGGACGTCGTAGACCCGTGATTTCATCGAACTGAACTGAGATTGCGGTATATCTGAGTGGTTACTAGGGAGTGATGCGAGTACGTGAGTGTGCACATATTAAGAGTACAGGAACTTGGTTTAGTATCCGTGGAAGACTATAGACAAGCTGAGTGCGAAAAGATTGATCGGAAACATGTCTTGGATCATGTGAGGCCGCTTACCCCGTCTGTAACAGTAAATGCCACGGAGCTCTGCGATTATAGTGAGCGCGGCGACATCACTTATGACAGCTTTCTGCCAAGTACATTTTCCAGAGCTAGACAACGCAGAGTCAGTGCTAGTGCTAGTGAGGGATGCACCTGCAGTAGGGACCGTTATAGATGTGAGAAGGGATGCCGAAGGTGAAAGAGGAATGTACGAATCTACTTTTCGATAGAGTGTCCCGGGCCGAATCAAGACAGTTGTCAATCTCATCGCAAACGATGCTTTCCGCAAGCCTAAAGTAAGTACTAGCAGGTTCAGTATGATACGGGATACTCACCACTGATTTGCGCCAGTACCATGGTTAGCAAGATAAGTTGTGTATGGTCCAGGAACTGCAGAATAAGTGACTCAGCCGTCGTTCGGAAGTACAAACATAGATTTTGTTCGGATTACTTCGCGCGTCAGTTGTTTCTATTATTACTTGTCTATAATTTTTATGCGTGCGAATTCTAGGTCTGCTCATATCACTCTCGTACCCCCTCCCCAAACTCTTCGACGAGCTGCGCAGTCACCAGTGTTCAACAAAGAGACCTCGTTTCATCGAAAGTTGGCATCTACAGGCTGTGGTAGCTACTCATGATAATTTGTTCAGCGACTGATACCAATGGTAGCCACCTCACTACATCGCGCATCAACCGGTTGCTGAGACCTTTGCGTAACAAATGCTCGAGTTTGAGCAAGTTATTGTCCACCGCTCGACACGGTGCGTCTCGCAGCACATACTCATCACATAGTCAAGACTGGCCACTTGATTGCCCTCCACCACTTGCCCTCCTTCCTCAACCGTCATCTGCCACTAGAGGGAGGTTCAACTATTTCGACAGAGCAGAAGACTTGGAGCTCTCTCGTTTGATATACGCAGTTTGTGATGCTTTTAGATGTATCCTCCAGGTCACGCACGGATCGGTGCCAGGGGAGTCGATCCCCAGCCTAGCAGCTATGTGCTGCTTCGTAGTTGGAGAAAACGTTCCGCTGAGTGGCATCGGAACGCGTGACAGCCAAGAGGAAGTTGTAGATGAAGATGAGCTGATGAAAACTGTGGAGGATATCTATGATACTATCCCAACCTATTATCGACGGTGAGTGGGCCTGGCTACTTATCTACGAAGTTTCATTGTCCGCCCTGCAGACATTCGATCGCGTCCCATGCACTTTTCCTTGTGCTAGCAATTTGTCCGCACCACCATACGCTTGTCAGCGCTCTTTTGGATATCTGCTTGTCTTTTGGTCTAGTTCACGAATCTCGTTGTTTGCTCAGCGTTATCCTTGAAATTGCCTTTCTGTCCACCACCTCTCATCCTCCAATCACACACCCAGGACATGCCTTCTACCTTGCCGATCTTCTTGCTCGATGGGTATCCGGAAACAGCAACACAATGCCTTCTGATGCCATTCCACTATTCTCGGTCTCGACGTTCTCGCGAGCGGTTGCAGATGCTCTAGCTCAACAAAACTCTTTATGGACATGCAAAGCAGTCGATAGGTTCTCTCGCAGCGTCGAGCTAGCTGACATCGACTCTTTTGTCACCCTTCTGGATTCTCTAGTCGAAACCATACATGATCATTACCCGGTGCGGTCTGGCAAAGGGAAGGAAAAGGAAACCATCGATATTGGGGCTATTCGCTGCTGCTTGCATGGTTGGATAAACAGGCTGTTTGCAGTCACCGTTAGCAGCCCTGCAGAACCTGCAGATGAATCCCGCTGTCCCTATATTGACTCTGTCATTATATTACTCGACCGGTGTCGAAGTTATGGAATGCATACCCTGCGATTGGGTGATTCAGCTCAACCTTCTGAAGATGAACTTCCTGACGCAATCACGATACTCGCCACGCACCTTCATCTTACATATTCACCGGCGGATTATGATTCACGTCTCTTGGATCTACTCCGTGAAGCTTCACCTATTCCCACAACGTTCACTGGCCTCGTTAAGCACATGCATCGAGGTTCCGCGCAAGATTTTATGACATCGCTCCAGCAGTTCTCGTCGGCTCTACAAACACACAAGCTACTACAGCTGGACGCCTCGCTGTGGGCCTGTGCTCTTCATGTCTTCGAGAGCACCCCGAAAGGCACCTCAAAAGAGATTCAGAGATTCAAGCTTCTCTTAATCGACGGTGTGGACGAGGCCGAGCGCCGGTTATTTGGAGCTGGTCCACCCGATAGCAGCCCGGCTGTTCGGATACCAGGCCAAAGTAAGAGATCCCGTGGCGCGCACCATCGTCGACCGAGTGGAGAATGGGAGTGGGAGGAAATGGTTGGCTGCTGGATCCGCAAGACGCCTGCTCATGTGAAGAAAAAGAAGAAGATTGCACAGGTTACTTTGCACGAGAGCCCGGTTTTCATTAAACGTTTGTTGCGCAGAGGCACTCGTCGATATGTGACCCAGGGCTCCTCTCGTGCCACAGTTCCGCACAAATCGGCAAGATTTGCGATGGGGTCTACCGCATTTATGGCTTCCGATCGTCTTTCTTCGCCTTCCTCACGGGGAAGCGAAATCTTTGCGGAAGACGTAAATGAACATTCCTGGTGGAGTGGAGAACACGAGAAAGAGAATGTAATGCCAAGTTCGCCCTTGGCAGAACGTCGACCAGCACTCAAACCACGTCACTCCAACTTCTCTTCGATTCTGATGGACGCCCAGAAGAACAGAGTCAATCTACATGATCAGAAATCTCCTACACTCAGCATCTCGTCCAGTTCCAAACGATCGCAGCCTTCGTTATCTCGGAAAGTATCTGTCTACTCACCTGCGGCCATGTTACCTTCTGATGACTCTATGGACTTGTTCGCATACGCAACTTCTCCGCTCAGAACATAGCTTTGATTGGTTTGTCACGCTCGTTCTATATTACATTTTATTTACATATTATAACGTTGAATATTCAGACATTGCGAGGCTTATAAGCGTGCTGGCATTTGCTCAGGTGCTCAGAACGAGGCTCGTTATCACAAGTGGTACGAATTACCAAGGATTCTAATCGCGTCACTGAATTGATGCCAAGGGTAGAACCTCCTTGGTTGACGCCAGCACGGGTACAGCATTAGGATGAGCTGCTTCCCATGAGGTTTTCTTTCAAAAATAACATGTCAAAGGATATAGTTCTAACCACCTGTACATCTTTCAGTACAACCTGATAATTTGAAAGGTCACTGTGATGCAATCAGCAACACGATCCACGATGTGATGGGACTTGTTCTTGGTTTTCGTAGATTTGGTTGGGACGACGTACTAGGGCATGGTTCTCGTTGTATCCACCGGGCAGTCCTCGGATGATACGACAGAATGTGCCTGAGCTGTTGCCATGTATTGACTGCGCGCGCTGAACAGGTCATCATTGATTTGTACCTTGTTTTGACCCTGATCCGTTGGCAAGCTTGCACGACACAGGATGTCCCCATGAGCTTGAAGTTATCAAAATACCAGGAATAAGATTAGGTAGTTGGCGGTGTTCTAGAGGGCGGGGTTGATGATGATGAGAGCCTCCACCCACCATATGCTTGGTGACTCGGGCTCAGGCTATTAGCCGTACGGCACACGAATAAACGGAGTTGGGCCGGTAAGAAGCATGGCCCGCTGTGCTTCGCTGGATCTAGAAGATCAGGAAGACGCTCGTCCGAGTTGCTTAGTAAGTATTTTTTTGAACATATGACGAGTTATGAGCGTCAATGATCCATGTTTCTTTCGTGTTTTTCTATAGCCGGATCATATGAAAACGTTTATATAGATGACTCAAGATCAAAGGAACCAAAAATTGTCATACAGGATCGATTTGATCTCGTCTCCATTACGATTGTAGCGAATAGTGCCGCCGCGCGCCTTCATCAAGGTTCAATACACAACCATACCTTCTCTACCCCGCTATAGTCCCCAGTCATGACGCCCACCCTCGTGGAACCTATTCCTACCCCGCCTCCTGCCCAGTTTCATCCCAACGTCATTCTGAAGCAGCCGAAATCGCTTATTCACTCTAAAGTGGCCATACAACCGTGGGTCACACAAGTCAGTCATGTGTACTATTCAACCACTACGTAGCTCACTCTCGCACACACCAGCTTACGCACCTTGCCTCGCAGTACCACCTGAGCGAGTACAACCGTATAAAGCATGGCCACCGAGGTGCGTCATTTGTTGCCATCATTCAAACCGTTTTCACTAACCGCCGGCCGGTGCAGGCTGTCCCATACCATATGTGCCACTATTACTGCACGCACCAGACACCTTTCGCGACCTTCGCGCACGGCAGGCAACAAATATGAATGATGTACTGTGGTGGCCATGTCCAGAGGCGTCCTGTCCCACTGCGCAAGTCATACCCGCTTCCGAACAACGCAACGCACTCCTTAGCGGAAGCGCTTGTCCTTGTCTCTACCCGCTTCTCCAGAAAGAGTTGAACGCAGCCCTCGAGGATACTCTTTCCTCACAAATGCCACCCCCACCCATTCCCGAAGGCATATCACATCCTAGCATCCCCGTCAAGACGTCTACAACACATCCATTAAAGTTCGTTTTAATTCACTTTTGAAGAACTGTGGTTCATAATTTGTTCCAAACGCAGCATATCTACTATCGTTCCCCCGGAATTATTACCCGCAATGTCATCGCATCTTATAACCAACCCTGAGCCTTCACCTGTCATCTTTCATATACCCGACTTCTATACCCTGCATCGCATCACGGACTATGCCCAACACATCCCATCACCAACTAGCCCTACCTCTCTAGCTGTCTCACGCAAGGCTCACTCGCGTCGGTCAAGTCGAATTCCATTACTACCCTCAATACCCGCACATTCTTCCTCGCCAGAACCTATCCTTCATCCTCCTCCCCTTCCGATACCTCCGGCATTTATGAACCAGCCACCACAGTCCATAATGGAGGCTCTTCAGGCTGCCATCGACACGCGCTTAACGACGCTTGCCACCAAAACTCGCCCTTCGCTTCCATTCATAGGAAAGCTTTCTCCTACTCTCAAACATACTACCAAAGTTCGCGTGGTGTCCGATGATTTGGCGAGCAACCGGTCTTCATCTACACAAAGAGGGACTTCTGCTCTACCGAAGGTTGTCTTTCCTTCTATGCTCGATTTTCTCAATTCCAGCGAACGTGAACAGTGAGTTCATGTTGCCATTGTTCTTTGTGTGTAAGGCTGATGATGTAGACTAGCATTTTCGACTGCATCCCAGAATGCCACCAAGACGAGAGCGTCCAGCACGTTGCTCCGTCCCACATCAAATATTCATGGCACCAAGCGCTGTTTCAAGCTGGGTAACTTGATGCTGTCCTCGTGTCCAGGAAAGAAGGGTACGTTTGACTCATGACACGAGTGTATTCGCTGACTAGCATCACAACGGTATTAGTGCGCCTCGCAGGTCCGGTCAGAGGGCGCAGCGCCGTTTGTCGAGATCTCGACACTGATTTACGACGTATAAGTCAAGTCGGAGCACGTTGTATTGTTTGGTTAGTTGATGTACTGGCGTGTCCTGTGCTTTGTTGACTGTTTTGTAGTTGCCTGGATGACGAAGAGCTCGATTTTCTCGGGATATGCTGGTCAGACTACGTGAGCTCTGCGCACCGGGCAGGAATGGACATCCTTCGGTAAGTATTCCATCTGTTGGGTCGTTCGTATACTTACTTTCATTATGCTTGCAGAATACCACTGCCTGAAGGCCTTGCTCCGCTATCGCCCCAGTCATTAGATGAGTCCCTGACAAAACTCATCGACAATTACACCATGCGTGGTGCAAGTATACTTGTGCACTGTCGTGGGGGCTTGGGCAGGGCAGGCCTCGTAGCCTGCTGCTGGGTACTAAAAATCGGCCTGTGCGGGTGGATCAATGTGGACCTATCACCGAACCCAGCAGAGAGCGCCGATGGCCTGGAAAATTATGTGAGGAGGGATACCTTACAACTCGTCGAGCGCGCGATCACTGTTGTGCGGAGACGGCGAAGCGTCAAGGCCATCGAGACGTTGGAACAGGTGCGGTTTCTGACCGAGTATGTTGACTTTTTGCGAGAAGAGGTGGGGCGGCACGGACGGACGTGAGCATTTATGGTTGGTGTATTCATTATCTTTGGGGTGCAATTTCGATTTGTGGCTATAACTATTACTACTGTAGTCATTTTCATGCATAGGTTTAATAGCAGCTTGTGTTTGGAGGCTTCCCGCACATTGTAATACACAGTTGCAATTAATGGGGACACCCTGCATATTCTTATTCCTACAAGTCGATCTTTCCGTCTACACGCACGCGACACTAAATTTGAATTCCCCTCACAGCCATCGGATGCAAAACCGATCAAGATAAAACGCGGTAAAACCTACACGAATTGCGTAGTGTTCCGATAGAATATCAAATGAGAACTTCCACCCCGCCCCATTCAACACCCTGAACAAAGTTACATATCCAGCTCTTGTAGGATCAATTCCAACTACGTCCACCCACCAAGCAACGTCGTTCTCTGCTTGCATTTGTGCCAATTTGCGAGGTGCTCCTTACATATACCTTTGAACGGCATGCGTACTCGAGTCACGACGTCAGGTTGTTTAAAGAAACGGCGCGTTCGTATGCCGCTTGAGGGATAAATCGGATGGTGATGGATATCATGACAAGATGAACGATAAAACTGAAATACCCATGGACGTTCGCCAATGCTTCTAGCAGCAGCAACAGGACAGGCCGCCTCCATGTTGGCCGGTGTCTACCTGACCTGCTACTGGTTGATGTGGTTGCGTATTGGGATCCTGTGGAAGAGGGTCTTCATCACGTATCAAGGAGTGTTCACTCCCAGGAGCACCCGCTGCGGCATTACGCTTTAGATTTGAGCGTGAGACACCCGAGAAATAGTCATGACAAAATAACTCGCACCTGTCGACCTTGGGCATAAGGAACGTCGACAACAGGTGGGGTTGCATGATGGAGTGGTAGGGTAAATAGGCGTCGTATGTGAGTTTTGAAGGTGGTGGTAGCGACTGGTGGTGAGGTGGCGGGTGGTGCAGGAGCAGGCGCAGGAACTGACTGAAGCCTCTTCGTCATAGCGAACTTCAGTCTTTTGAGGCGCCCAGCTCGCTGTTGAAGTCTTGGCCGGGAGATCTGAGAATACTGCAATAAACTATGTGAGAGAGAACAGAACGATACGCTCTTGCACACACTTGATGCATTTCATAGAAGAAATTGGGTTCTGCATCATAGCCATCGTGATCTTGGCCGGGGATCTCTACCTGCATAATAGTCAGTATCGAAAGAGGTAAGGAAAGAGGTACATACAACAAGAATACGGTCGTTGTGCGTAGCGAGCGGGCTGCATTTCTCCTTGAACTCTGAGTGATATGCAGGTGAGTATGATGGCCTCGGGTAACATCACTAAAACTCGCCATTGGACCAATCGAGACAGCTGGCCTTCGCGATGTCGTCGATGGCGTCCATCATGTATTTGTGTGCTTCGAGGGCTTCGTCGAGTTTACCTGCCGAAAAGAAAGCCTGGCACCGCTTCTGGTGTGTCGTAAGCAATAAGGACTCGAGATCCCAGCCGAAGAGCTGCAAAAAGGACTAGGTTATGAAAAGTGCTGGGTGTGCATCATCTTGACGAACCATGATCAAGTCCTCGTATATCAAATGAATGTATTTTGATGAGACAGCAGTGGAGTTGACAGCGGCAGTAAAGTGATCAATAGCTTCGTCGTGACGCGCATCATCCAAGGCTTTGGTCCCGAGCTGAATACGTAGATATGTCTATTGTGCGAGTTGCAAAGATCAGGGTTGATGACCGAGAGTGGCCCCATGATACTTACTTCCACAACACGACACGCGAGAGGATCGACATCCGGACAAGCGGCAGCCAGGTTTTTGATGAGCAGCATTGCTTCCTCATGTTCATCTGCGTTGAAGAGTGCGATGGCCTGGAATAGATGAAGCGGATAGCATGGGAGACGGATTAAATGTACCTTGATCAAGAGAAGAAATTGGTTGGTTTCTGAATCTTGGTTCGTGAACATGGATGCGACGTCGAATGCTACCCTTGCTTCTCGGACGTGACCTTTTCCGCAGAGGGCGATGCCTTTCGATATAAAGCCAATTAATGATGGCTTAATGTTGATTGACTATGTCACGGATGAAAGTTAGCCTTTTGTAAGAAGACAATGATGGGCGGGTCCATCGCACCTTGATTGCATCCCCAAGGGCGTTGTCCAAGTCGTGCATCCGGGCCATAACGAAGGAACGATAGGCATATGAAGTAAAGTCGTCGGCGTTGGCGTGGATCTCCTGGGTGAGGAGCTCTTCAGCGATAGACAAGTCCCCAGTCAAACAAGCATCGCGGGCTGTTGGAATGTCAAGGATCTGCACGAAGGATGCTCGAATTGGGTTATGAGAGTCAGAAATGGAAACTCGCCTTTGAATGAGCGACCTTTGGTACTGCCCACTCTGAGGTCTCATTGTCATCACCTCCGCTGAGGATGTGCCTGCCGTCCACAGAGAATGTGACATATTTCGTGGCAGACGAATGCTGGAAGATGGCGATGGTTCGTTGATCTAAGAGTCGCCAGAGACGGACATGCTTGTCTTTAGATGCAGAAGCGACGAGGGTGCCAGTGGGATCAATAGCAATGGCGTTGATATGATAAGTGTGGCCTTTCCATGGATGACCGACCTGCTGCCAGGTTGATGTGTCCCACTCCAATATGGAATTCCTATTTCCTACAAGAAGGCGTGTGCCATCGGGCGTCCATATGAGTGACATGTTCCATGATTCGGAACCTGTCAAAGATGCGACTTCTTCCCTTGTGCCTGGATTATAAATTTGGATATTTCCGTATGTTGCGATGGCAAGAAGTTCACCAGAAGGGGAATATCGAACGCAGTAGACACTATAACCACACTTGATTGGATTTCCTTGCATCTGCCACGTTTTGGTACACCAAAACTTCACCGTGTCGTCCCATGAAGCAGTGGCCAGCACCATTCCATCAGGAGAAAAATCCACCGAGTGCATCAGCAATATCTCCAAGTCACTTTTTGCACTTACATGACTGATTTGTATTACTGATCTCGCTGAGTAGAAAAAGGAAAGCTCTGATGTCACTTATTTTACTGGTACCCACTTTTTGCAGACGTGATTCAAACAAATGTTGCTAATAAGATGTAAAAGTAAATTAAGTGCGATAAGATATTTTGTAACCTAATTGACAACTATGAATACAGGACCTAGGTTAGAATAATAACTACCGGGGGAATGGCAGTGGGCATGGAGGACGGTCTCGTATCATTGGAGCCAAATGATGATTTTGCTATGGGTGCGCCTCCTGGTGCACCAGGGGCCATGGATGAGACGATCCCAGCACGAGGTCTCCATGGAGTTGATATCCTCGTATTCGTGAGGATGCAGAGATATGGGAGAGGGGAGCTGAGCGCCGGGACGAATGAAGGGAGTACGAATTCGGCGCCGGATGTGTCATTGGAGATATGGGAGAGGGGAGCTGAGTGCAGAGATATGGGAGAGGGGAGCTGAGCGCCGGGACGAATGAAGGGAGTACAAATTCGGTGCCGGATGTGTCGTTGGAGATATGGGAGAGGGGAGTTGAGCTGTACAAGATTAAAATGCGATTTCAAACGCATGATGGTCGGCGAATTTGTTGACATAGAAAGTGCGGAATTTATCTAAAGAGTTCGAAAAGTTGATAGCATGAGGTATGAAATCAACACTGTAAACGGGAAGGAGATGAGCTGCGCGATAGATTGCGTCAATGTGTATCACCGAAATATTCGGAGAGTGACCATCAAAGGATGGCTGAACTACCCACATGCCTGTGTCTTCATCAGGGGCATCACCTATGACATCAAACCAATGAACCATGGCACACTCGTACAAGACAAACTTGTATCTGAAGGAGAAGAAGCATAGCGCGCGTGCTATTTGAAGCCCTCGCATTCCTTCAAGGTCCGGTTGCGCATTTATAAACATGCAGTCATAGCGAGCGTGCGCATTCCTCCATTTAGGGCAGGATCAAATATGTTCCCTTCGCATCCCTCCAATCCCACTTAAGTCACTCGGCGCATAAAATCTTGATGATGCGGAATTGACTACAGAGATTTTCCTGTCATAGACAGGGAAACTGTCAAGTGGGATGGTGGCATGGTCACGAGGGTCATGAGGGTGAAGTTGTTTGAAGAGAAAGTGACCGATGAGATCTTGTAAGTTCGAAATAGAAAGCTCGATAGCGAGCGCTGCTACGGTTCGAGCACGCGTTACTTCTGATATCAATGTGAGTGAGTGATATAGTGAAAGGATCAAAATACGTACGGGTTGTTTGTGCAAGCTGCACATGGGCCTCGATTTCAGTCGGCCCATTATCAATTTCACCCTCGTCAACATTGTCGTCAATATCAGCATTGGGCTTGGCAGTATCAGGAATGATATCGGAAGGTTCGGCAGGAGGGTTATTGCATGAAGTATCGAGACAACCTAATTGAAATCAGCGAAGCATTATATCAGAGTCTTGATTTACTGACCTGAAGCATCGCTAAGACATGTACCATTGAGCATACCGCGTTTCATGAAGTCTACACGCAAAGCGGCAATTTTGTCGAGTCGCTGATTCGTCACAAGCATCTGTCCAAGCGCATTGTATCTGTTCGACCGACGCCACGGTTGCTTCACAGCTTTAATGTGCTTATTTTCCGTCATCGACGAACATAGACCATTTGGCGCTCCGAATAGACGGATAAGGTCGGGATAGTGCTTCATCGAGTGCTGACGTGGGAGCGAAAATGTAGGGACAACACCTAACCGAAGAAATATTGAGCGATAGTGGTGAAAGCGGCGTAGAGCATCTTCTATTTGTGAGATTGTGGCCTCCGTGATGACGTTCCTTCGGACGAGATAGCAGAACTCTAAAAATGCGCGAAACGTGCGGACAACGTCTGTCGGTACGTGACCCTCTATCGCAGGTAGATATATCTTGAACAGTACTGTATCAGTCAACAAATCTTATGTCAATCAGAAAACAAAACGTACCTTCATGAGTGCCTTAGAGTCATCCCCGGTCCATTGTTTGAATCCACGGCCCTGTGGAAAACGTTGCAAACCAGTGAAGGGAGTAGCGGCAGCGAGTCATTGGTCTATGTCATCCATTCGACGTTTGGCCTCCCTTTTGTCGTGAACATGATGGAGGTACTTCTCCACCCATGTCACAAGATGGTCCTTGAAGCAGCCTTTGATGATTTGGTGAAGGATATCCGGGGCAATCAGTTGATGAATGTTGGCTCGAGGAAAGTCGTTAGTAAAAGGCTAAATGTTTATACTAAGTCAGGTGAACACTGCAGCAAGTGAACAAATCATACCACAATAGACCCCACAATACCAAAGTCACGCCGCAGGACATCAGACATGTCTTCCTCGAAAAGGGCCTCTCTGTGTGCCTCGCATCGGCATAGCGCATCCTCGTCGTCCAGTTTTCCATGGGGAGCGAGACATCTTTGAGAGTATTCAACATTAAGAGAACAGCAAAGAGCTAGCGAGACGAACCTTGGACACCAATTCCTCACAATGGATGTGAGTAGAACTTGCTCTTCATAGTTGGCAATATATGGTCCTAGCCCATAAATGACGCGTCGATAATGGCCATCACCAAAACGCGCGATCTCGGGCTTTAACATAAGGTTCTTGAACGTTTCGAGTATCTTCGCAATTGAAGAATGGAAGATTTGGCGTTGGAAGTCACGGAATTCTTCGGTTTCCTTATGCTCGTTGGTAGCTGCAAGACTGAGTTTAGTTACAGTATGAAAAGGTTCCAAAGACTTACTCTTTGGAATGGCAAGAAAGCCAACAAGACAGAGCGCATCTCGATGCGCTCGACGGACATTGTTGCGTACATTGCCAATAGACAGGTACAATGGATAATATTCGTTGTTTCCAGTGCCAACAGATACAGTTGTTTTGTCGCTTCCAAGTATTATGGGTACAAATGTTGCACCGAGCGCGTCAGGGTCAGTAGCGATGATATCCTGGAAAGAATGTTCAATACAAGGAAGTAACATCCAATATAAAGACACATACCGCTTGCTGCCAGGCCCAGTCACCTGACATGAAGTCTTGGTAACGGTGTTCGTCTTTACTGACCAAATATTCACGGAAAGGGCGATAATCAAAATCATTTACATAGTCGGGGTTAGTGAGGATGTTGCGTGCAACTTCACGAGGGTCGCGATACCAAACATCGAATTGTTGATTCATCCACGAAGGCACATCCGGTATATCAGGTTTCTCTCCAGAATACTGAATTTTGAAGGACTGCCAGTTGACGCCACCAATCGGAATATTGTCGATGGTCTTGTAGAGGTCCTTATGATCCGCAAAAGGCGGCATATCGCCATGTTTGAGGAGTGACGCAGCCCAGAGATCAAGGAGAGTGTTTATATTGGGCGCGGACATTTGTGCGCGGCTGTACAAGAATTTGGCCGTCTCAAATTCAGTACGGTTGCGGAATGGTGACCAGTCATCAGGTAACTGTTCTGTGAGAGGCTGTGGTGGAGTACCAGGCGGTAAAAAAAGGCCATTTGCATCACATGGTTGAGCTGGGGCTTCATTAGCATTAGATGAGCTATAAGAATAAAGCGTGCTCACCGTTCAAACCAGCGTGATAGTTGCGGTACAAGTTCTTGCCCGTGCCATAGAATTCGGCGTCTATGTCAGGAGCTGGTGGTACAGATGAATGGCAGGCGTCTTCAGAAGGTGCTGTCAGATAAAACACGCTGACATATCAAGACTGAGACTCACCACCAATATCACCGTCAACTTGCCCTGGTAGTGGTGGAGATGAAAGGCGCGGTGCATCTTTAATAAGTAGCATTAGAACTGTTGTGGGTTGGGTATCACTGATGGGACTCACCAGCATTCATGTCATAATCTTCTTCTTGTGCTGGCGGCACCAGAGATGAGTGATTTGAACCTAATTACTGAGTGAAATGGATGCCAGACTAGGGAACTGCATGGGTACGGGTAACCCGCGGTGGGTCGCGGGTACGGGTACTGCCGGGTACGGGTACGGGTCAGGATTTTGTGACCCGCGCAAATACCCGTACCCGTGATGTACCCGTCACAGTCGCAGTGTAGCCATTCTACGCTTGGGTGCATTCACAGCGCGCGCACGTGGCGCATGTAGAGTCGACTCTAGATGGGGAGTTGGTGGTATTAGGGCTGCAAAGGTGCGTGTTTTCATCACACTAACTGATAATTTTTAGTAACTTTATTGTCAAGTCCCACAGCTGAATTCTATTGTCATGTGAGTTGTCCTTTATCATTCTTTCTTATCTTTACTCCTTGCTCGTTTTCTCAGACCTCCGCTGCACCCTCTCATACATTGCGCACACCCTCTCATATCCCGCGCACCCTCTTGTACATCTGGCACACCCTCTCGCACCTCTCAGACCTCCACCCTCTCATACATCGCGCGCACCCTCTTGTACATCCTGCGCACCTCTCTCATGGCTCCAATCCACCCTCTCGTGCATCCAGTGCACGCTCTCATGAGTCCGAGTCCGTCGATCCTCGTTCGAGCAAAAGCCATGCTGATCCGAGTCGTTGCCCACCGTTCGCAGTTGGTCAGTCCGTTGATCCTCATTCGGGAAAGAGCCATGCTGATCCGAGTCATTGCCCACCGTTCGCAGACTGTGAGTCCGTTGATCCTCGTTCGAGCAAGAGCCATGTTGATCCATGTCGTCGCCCACCGTTCGCAGTTCGCCACGTTCCCAACGCGATGGATGCCATGCGCGAACGCCCAGCGTGCGCCAGCAAATTTGCCCGTGCCTCCACTCCTTGTGCCATCCACATATGTTCGAGTCACGTCAGCATTCGCTGACGTGTGCTGGACATATGTGCTAAGCACTGGTGGTGATACCTATGGTACCCGCGGGTAAACCCTGCACGGGTGCGGGTACGGGTCTGAGCTTGTTGTACCCGCCGAAAACCCGTACCCGTCAGAGCGGGTACGGGTTTTTGCCGGGTGCGGGTGCGGGTCAGGTCCCCGACACCCCAGGGTATACCCGTGCGGATCCCTATGCCAGACTCACCATCAATGTCCATGTCCTGCGACCCCGCTCCCTTTGTATTTGCACTGCTCAGAATTGGGTGCATTGCAGTGCGGTGCCTTGTGCGTCCGCTGAGAAATTTGAAGTACTTATTACATCCAGGACGGCCACAAGGAATTTGATATGAAATATGTTTCCTTCGAGTGTACTGAGTAGAGCAGGGCGGCATGCTAGAGTACAGAATGAAGAAAGAAAGCTAGTGGAGGACTGAATGCGAACCTTTCTCTTACAGTAACTTAATTAGGACTAGAGGCAGGGTAGTACCATCGAAAATTGAGCCGATGCCTGTGGAAGTTCAAGAACGTAAGAGGGACCAGTACCTTGTAAATTTTCGCGCCCCAGTTATTTGCTCTACCTTGTCTACTCCTCTCATCAACTCCAATAGTCAACCATGGCACCCAAAGCCCCGCAAGAAGCAGACCCTTCAGTCACTTTCCATGTAGAACCCTGGCTCCGGATGTGCCAAAAGTCTGTAGAATCATGGCCAGCCAGTCACTGGCCGGAGTATGCAAACTCCAGCTGGCCGGAGTATGTGGAATCAGTGTTGACTGGTGTAGATATATACATATTAGAATTACTGTAAACACAATAACTAGCCTTATGCCTACAAAATGTATAATACAGCTGGCCGGAGTATGTAGAATTAGTGTTTAGTGTTAATATATATATAAATGATTACCATCAGTGGTAGTGGCTAGCTTTATGCCTGCAAGATATAGAATTCAGCTAGCTAGTTGGCTGGCCTGATTTCACTGCAGGTAGAATCAAGCTTGCCAGTATGCAATTCTGTAACCAATGACTGACCAGCCTTGACTCCACTGTTGTAGAATCAAGAATCAAACTGGCCAGGACACAATGTTGAAACTGATAACTGGCCAGTCTTGGTTCTACATGTTGTAAAATCAAGTCAGCCAGTCACTTGTTATTAAGTTGCATACTGGCCAGATAGCCTGTACAACATGTAGAATCAAGACTGGCCAGTTATCAGTTCCAACATTGCATCCTGGCCAGTTTAATTCTACAACCGTAGAATTAAAGCTGGCCGGTTTAATCCTATAGAAGAATCAAGCCTGGCTAATTATTGGTTTGGGATTTCTATACGAGTACTAGTCATTAGTTACAGAATGTCATACTGGCCAGTTATCAGTTTTAATATTGCATCCTGGCCAGTTTGATTTTACACCAGTAGAAACAAGGCTGGCCAGTTATCAGTTCCAACATTGCATCCTGGCCGGTTTAATTCTACAACATGTAGAATCAAGACTGGCCAGTTATTAGTTTTAATATTGCTCGGTTTAATTGTACAATAGTAGAATCAAGACTAGCTAATTATTGTTTTGTAATTTCTATACTAGTCATTAGTTACAGAATTTCATACTGGCCAGATAGCTTGTACAACATGTAGAATCAAGACTGGCCAGTCATCAGTTTTAATATTGCATCCTGGCCGGTTTAATTGTACAATAGTAGAATCAAGACTGGCCGGTTTTCAATCACAACATTGCATCCCGGCCGGTTTAATTCTACAACATGTAGAATCAAGACTGGCCGGTTTTCAATCACAACATTGCATCCCGGCCGGTTTAATTCTACAATAGTAGAATCAAGACTGGCTGGTTTTCAATCACAACATTGCATTCCGGCCGGTTTGATTTTACAACAGTAGAATCAAGACTGGCTGGTTTTCAATTCCAACATTGCATCCCGGCCGGTTTAATTCTACAACATGTAGAATCAAGACTGGCCAGTTATTAGTTTTAATATTGCTCGGTTTAATTGTACAATAGTAGAATCAAGGCTGATCAGTCATTGGTTTCAGATTTGTATACTGGTCAGATAGTTCCTACGACATGTATGATCAAGACTGGCTGGTTATTGGTTTCAACATTTCATACCGGCCGACTTGATTCTGTCTATTGTAGAATCAAGGCTAACCAGTTATTGGTATCAGAATTACATGGACTGCATAGGGTAGATATAAGCTAGTTATATACTCTTATAAGGGCCAGCCATGTACATACATGCTGTAGGAACCATCTGGCCAGTCCATATCTTAAATACAATTATCTCGGCCAGCTGTGGACTACATAGAGTGGAGCTAGTGCTAGCTAAGCTACCTTGTCATTCATTAGCATTGAGAATTATCCTGTCATATTTTTCCTAGCAAAGACAGTATACCAGATCAAAGTATAAATTGACATCCATTGAAATTTTTCTCTGCCTCCTCAACAAATCTTCCCCACATCAAGACCTGCTGATAAGCATAGGCTTGATGACCAGGTCTGGTGGCTTGGCCACCCCTTCTCTCCCATTCATTCTGGTGGTACTTGAACCAGTTTATGGTCCAACCCATTTCATGTCTTACCAGCCTTAATTCCTCTTGCCATCTATTCCATCTAGCCTTAGCCTTCAACCAGTTCACCCTGTAGACTAGATCGGTTGGAGCTTTAGTGACATATCATAGAGATAAAGATTTTTTCTTACATTCATCTATCCAGGCATCGTCTTGACCTTGGCTTGCATTATTTCCCCTCCAAAACCAAGCCAGCCTGTCTGACCCTTGTCCAAATCTATTTTCTTCTGTCACCTCTTTGTCTATACTGAGCTCTGTAGGCGATATTGGCTGATAAAGACTCCCCAAGGTGGCTTTGTCCATGCCTAGACCTTCCATTGCTGACCTTGCCCTCTGATAGCTTCTTACACACTTGTCAATTTTGAGCTGACAGCGTTGAGCTTCTTGCTTTGACCTAGTCCCAGCCCATGTAGAATTAGCACTTCGAAAATACTGACGATAGATGATGGCCTTATGACCAAGGGCCATTCGAAGCTTTTCGAGGCAGTCATTGGCTTGGCCCTTTCGAAGTTCTAATTCTTCAGCTTGGAGGGGACCCAGTCCGAGAGCCAATGCATCCTGGTAGGGCACTGATGATGGCATCCAGATACCCATCTCTTCAGCCAAGATTTCTTCGTCAATATACTCTGAGATCTCTTCATCTGAGACCTCTCCCCAACCATTTTCATCATGACCTGCATAGCAGAATCTAGGATCGTCGGAATGCACTGTTGCAGTTCCAAGATCCATACCAGCAGTCATGGCATCAGCTGTTTCATGAAATTTAGCTATCCTAGCTGTCAATCTCTGTCGCTTCTCTTCTATAGAAACTTTCTGTCCTGGGGTTGCATCAGTAGGAAGTTGTCGAATATCTGCCCTTAGTCCATCCCTAAAATAGTACTATGTCAAACGGTTTCTCTATTTTTATTGGTTACATACTGTAAATCCTCCAGATTGATGCCAGTAATGAGCCAAGAGACTGTCCCAGGTTTGCTAGTGTCGGTATTCTCAGACTCAGTTAATTTGAGTCTAATCTCTGCCATAGTTGGAGCTAGATACAAATACTGATCAGATGTCTGTACAAGAATAGCAGCCTCACAACTAGACAGAGTTCACTTACCTTTGTTCATCTGCAACTGATAGATGTCAAGATACTCTCCACGTTGTTCCATGGCCTTTTTCTCATTGATCTTCCATATCGAAATCTTCTCAGGGTCCAGAGACAGAGTGAGCTCGTCAAAGGGAGACTTTGTGTCATCAACACCTTTGAGAGCCCGTTTGTACTTTTTCAAGAGAGTCTTCACTGGAAGCTCAATTGTCAAGCTTGTTCAAATGCAAAATTTGGAGGGCTTACTTATTCCCACTATTTTTTTCCAGTTTGAGTCTCGCATATGATCATCAAGAACTTCTTGACGGTGAGCCTGACTCATTGACCGAGCAGTTGGGGAGATCTTATTGAATGGTGCCCACAGAGTCTCCAAAATCTCCCATCAACATGTCCAGCCCCTTGAATAAAGTTGAGGCTGTACCTTGCAAAGCAAGCTAATTTGTGAGCGCTAAGATGGAATTTTCCAACTGCTGGAACGATGTGCATATTTTCAGGTACAGACAAGCCCTTGCTCTGGGCTACTCTCTGTAGAAAATTAATGCTCCACTGACACCCCACATCATAAATGATGAGGGAAGAGTCTATACCAGCTGAATGATAATTCAATGCATTGCATATTGAGTAGTCGATATTCATGTGTCTAAAAATTACCTGAGCTTGCATAACATGTTGATTTGGAGGACATACACAGACATTTCGCCCTTCTGAAAATCAACTATACTATGAGGAACAAAGCATCCATGTCGAGCACAAGCAGTTGCTCCTACACCTGTAGCTCGAAGATTGCTCCTGCTGATATTGGCTGCATTTACTGCACGATGATTGCTGCAAGAAGACCACTACAAAGATAGTGAAGCATGAACGAAAAGTGGTTGTCATGAGCCAACTCACCTCTTTACTTTCTACAGCCGATGACAGATGAGTCTGGTATTCTTGATCTTTCACCATATACCCAAGCCCGTCTGACAAACTAATGTCCAACTGTGGTTTTCTCATTACCATATGTTGAGCAGTGAAGTTCCCGTCTACCACATATCTTTGTGAAACAAGCCAACTGTACAAACAGGTAAGCATAAGGTTAAAAATGTGCAAAAAAGAAAAGTAGAAGTCTCTCTCCGGACCAACTCTCTGGCTGGCATGTCTTTGAGTGACATCTATGCACCTCAGTTTAACCGGCCAGCATGGTTATGCATGCTATCTGTGTCAAGCTAGCAAGCCAATTTAATGTGCCGGCCGGCCTGGTTTTACATCCAGTCTATGCCATGCTGGCCAGCTTGATTAGAACATAAGTCAGTCCGGCCGGAGCTCTCGTACACTATGCAGTGTAGGGCTAGCCAGTGAGTATGATATTCTCAAGTGTGGTAGAGAAATTGAGTCGCCTCTCCTTAGAATGAGATGGATAAATGACTTGCCTTTCATATCTGGCTTGCCAGTCAGGAGGTAGGTTAATCCCAGGCTGTGGACAAGCAGGGCAAAACCAAGCCAGATCACCCTTGTCCGGTTTCTGCTCATCATTATGGGCAAAGCCAAACCATTTTCGACTCATCAAGTCTCTCCACAGTCGAGACACTCTCATAAGTTCTCGATATCGATTCTAGAAAAACAAATTGGTACTGTTAGTTTAACTTTCACCAAGAAGACTTATAAGACTTACAGGAACAGTATCTGGGAAACAGTTATTGGTCATTCGACGGATTTTTTCAAAGAAGCTGGATGCTGAAGTCTTGCACTCCAGTGCATCAATTAGAAAATGATTGAGGACATCAAAAGTAAAGGCAGTCTGTGGTCGAGTGGTACTGGCTGGAAATAATTTAGCTTTCAGCAATTGCAAATGCTGCTGACAATCGACCCCAGGACAGCTGCACCAGACAACGTTGTGCAAAAACACTCCAGTGGAATGTACAATGGTCAACTTGGTTGGTATAGTTGAACCATGAACTGTCTCCATTGGTGAAAAATCGGCCTCTGCGTCCATCGGAATATTCTCCCATGCATGCATGTCGTCAGAAAATGGACATGGTTGTCCCCCATGGCCCATATACCAGATAAAACCCAATTCTTCAAGTGATGTGTCGTTGAAGCATTTCCCAGTCCACTCTTGAACCTTGTGGAAGGGCAAAAACTGGTGAGCATTGACAATGCAAGAACGACAGAATGTCTGATCTCCACTGCAAGTCAAACAGCGGAATTTCCCTTCACCAATCTGACAAGACTGGCACTGGGATACATCGGAGGGTTTCTCCAAGTCAAGGAGAATATCCAAGTACAAGTCTCGGAAAGGCAGATATTCTTGGATGAAGTCATTTTGTGTCTGGTCGTAATAATCTCTATTTAGTACATCATTAAAAGACACTGAATCACTATGCTTGCCTTGGTTTTTCTTTGTGAGTTCTCTACATAGGAAACAAAGTCACCAAGGGTTTGTCTATCAAAATCTTCATGACTGTTTTGCAACCCTTGAGTGTCTTCTCTAATACGTTTACGAGGGCTGGAGGATGGAGATGGTGTTGGGGCAGTGTCATAAAGGCTATCAGCGCATGATTCCACCCAGGTTGGCTTCCTTCTCTTTCCAATGACTTGTTTATGAGACACATAGGCAACATCAAGGTCCTTGCCTTTAGACAAACGACCTCTTCCTTGGAAGGAAAATGTAGCTGCCTTGAGTCGAGTTTTTTTCTTGGGAGACATAGGGTTACGTGTGGGGGGAAAAATTGATATTATCAACATTCTATTTTGATAGTTGAAACCATTCATAGGAATCACTAGATCACATCAACTAATCTAGTAGGTATACTGTCAAACACTTGATTTGTCCCATTCCACCCCTCCTCCTCCAAGAACCACTCCTTTCTTATCATCTACTTGTCACAACAAATAACTATCCTGCTGCCCCACCATCTGCAAAAAATAGGCCTGTGTTGGAAAGGGGGGTCTGGATACCCCGCATCTAGAGTGGATTTTATCCCTCATAAAATGGGCAATAACGAGCCTTTCTCCCGGACCCCATGGACCAATAGAATGTTGTAAAACCTTCCCGGAAATGAAGACCATTGTCCCAGGGTAATAATCCAGTTCGGCCCCAACATCTGCTAATGTCAACTTAGCCTCATGGCCACTGCCTAAACTAATCAGAAGATCAAAAAGAAATGGTGCGCCACCAGAATCTCTGTGTGATAAAGTTGTACGATTTGCAATTATTTCCAATCCTGAGAAGATCGAGGGCCAATCACAGATGGGTGGTGATGTTCTATCAGAACCTTGAAGTTCCTCAATAATACGAGTGATTGCCAAGGTGCCTGCTTCGAATAGATCTGGAGCCGATACAGCGGTAATGGCATTCCAGAAAGATTCAGTAGCTGATAAAGCAGCTAGCCACTCTTGGACTTCCACAGACTTATAGGAAGCCGAGGTAACCATTGGGTCTTCCAGTCTCTGCAAATGAAATCAAACAAAGTCAAAAGTAGCTAAACAGCCACTAAATTTGGCCTATACCTCGTGTCTTTGCATAAAATATGCTGGTGATACTGTGACTCTGCCTGCTCCAAATTCTCCACCCCCCTCTGGGACAACAAAGCCTTGAGATCGCCAAGACTGTTGGGTGGAGGACGTAATTGTTTCAAGAAGTAAAGTCCGTAACCCTTAGTGGCTGAGTTCACATATTCCTAATTTAATTTATCAATTGATGAGGGGAATTCCCAAGGAAGAATGAACATACAACCCGAGAAGAAGACAAAATATTTGGCAAGTAAATTGTTAAAATTTTACCTTGCCTGTCCACAATAGTAGCTGGTGCTGAAATTTTACCGATCATAGCTGCAGAAAAGTACTTTGGTAGCTGATTGGTATTAGCGAGGGGACCATCAGATTTAGGTGTAGAGACTTTGGCCATTTCGGCAAATCTGTCAACATCCCAATCCACATAATCTGCAAATGATGTGAATTTAAAACCAGGTGATATCTTGCAGAGTGGAAACAACTCACAAGGATTTACCATGGCATGGGCAACTGTCAGTGCAGCTCGATTGATCTCATATTCTGAGATTGACGCAGAAGCATGGAAGTTGACATCACGTGTTGCTAAGCAACTGTCTAGCTCATGTCCAATTCTTAATCTTAAGTGAGACCATTTAATAGAGCGGATCAAATAAGGCCCTAAATATAACCTCTCACCTTGCTTTGTGTAGAAGGTGAGTTTGCAATATCCCCCTCTGAAAATCCTGTTGCTGATGATTTTCCCATAATTTCCTTGATCCTTGTGGTCAGAGCTGCTCTCAGCTTGATTGATTGACTCATTTGTTGGTCCATGGTGAGCAAGGAAAATTTTCAACCAGCTCGTTCGGATCAAGACTCAATTTAACTTATATGAAATGATTCCGAAAAAATTGTCCCGCGATCAAATTTGGATATATGAATGGAATCTACTGATGGAAGACTGATTAAATGAAGTTTCCGAAAAAATTGTCCCGCGATCAAATTTGGATATATGAATGGAATCTACTGATGGAAGACTGATTAAATGAAGTCTTGCCCAGATTGTGACATAATTAGTACTGTAATAACTCGCTCAGATGCTGGAAGAGTGAAGACTAATATTGGCAGACTACCACAGAAGAATGAATGATATTCTGAATCTGGGACTACACTGTGGGATCCCTGTCTCAAATAACAGGAGACACTTCCAGCTGGAGTTCAACGCCTTGAGAGACAGCAAGGACTCACTTATTAAGAATGCAATCACAAAAACAGTAGTGTATAATAGTAAATTGGCATCCGGAGGATACCAGGACAAGTAGCAATGACGCCATATGATACAAACTGCCCTGCACCATCAGAAGGCTGACTCTTCCCTTCTGACCATGGAGGGGAGATACCTCTGAGGTTACCTCTGAGGCATATACTGGCTAGCCCGCCCTCAAACTGTTCGTGTTAAGAGTTCTGCCTCAGAGGTAATACTTCGTTAGCTACACCTATACTGTAGGGTATTGAAAATGTTTTCTTTGTTAACCGAAGAAAACATTCTCAATACCCTGCAGTATAGGTGTAGCCAACTTACCTCTGAGGCAGAACTCTTAACACGAACAGTTTTGAGGGCGGGCTAGCCTCTAAGTGGCCTGTAGGGTATTGAGAATGTTTTCTTCGGTTAACAAAGAAAACATCTTCAATACCCTACAGTATATGCCTCAGAGGTAAGTTAGCTACACCTATACTGCAGGGTATTGAGAAACCCTGCAGGCCACTTAGAGGCTAGCCCGCCCTCAAACTGTTCGTGTTAAGAGTTCTGCCTCAGAGGTAAGTTGGCTACACCTATACTGCAGGGTATTGAGAATGTTTTCTTCGGTTAACAAAGAAAACATTTTCAATACCCTACAGTATAGGTGTAGCTAACGAAGTATTACCTCTGAGGCAGAACTCTTAACACGAACAGTTTGGAGATACCTCTGAGGTTACCTCTGAGGCATATACTGGCTAGCCCGCCCTCAAAACTGTTCGTGTTAAGAGTTTTGCCTCAGAGGTAATACTTAGTTAGCTACACCTATACTGTAGGGTATTGAAAATGTTTTCTTTGTTAACCGAAGAAAACATTCTCAATACCCTACAGTATAGGTGTAGCTAACTAAGTATTACCTCTGAGGCAGAACTCTTAACACGAACAGTTTTGAGGGCGGGCTAGCCTCTAAGCGGCCTGTAGGGTATTGAGAATGTCCGTCAGTCCAAAATATGCTAGCAGCCCAGGCAGATGGTGACAATGACGCCATATGATGACTCCCCTCTGTGGTCAGAAGGCAATTTCAAAGAAGAATCAACCTTCTGACCGGGAAGGGAAGTTTGTATCATATGGCGTCATGGCTACTTGTCCTAGTGTTCTGCCACCATCTGCCTATGCCAATAGTATATTTTGACTGGCAGACAATAATCAATGATAGCGTCCTTCAGCATGTCAATGGTGAGCCGCATCAAGGCAGAATTGAGATCTACATAACACATTATCTATCTAAGACATGTAGTAGATAATAGTTGCTTTGGTCTGTGCAGCGTTTGATTATTATACACTACTGTGCTTTTGCGCTTGCTTTCTTAATAAGGCTCTTTGCTAATATACACACGGTCACGTGACCTTTTCAGCCGGCAGCAAATAAAGTGCATCCATCAACATACATTTTCAAATACAAAGTACGAGTGACAATAAATTTACTACAAGTAAGCAAACAAATAAAGTAACAAATACAAAAGGGGAGGCGAGACTTCAATGAGGGGGCCCTCCTCACCAAAGCCTCAACACTCCAGGTGAAAATGTATGTAGCAATATATATATAATACAATACAAATTTGTCCTGTAGAAACGTTAGACTGAAATTTAAGACAAGATTAACACTTAACTAGAGAGCACTTGCCACACAAAAGTACCGGCAGGTTCAGCAGTCTAGAGAACAAAACAGATCAGTTAAGGTCATCAGGAATTGAGCGCTTACCACCATTAAAAAGTTGGAGCAGGCTATTAAAAAGTCGGAGCAGGAGCCACTGACAAGTGGCATGCACTGCGATACCGCCAATTCCAAGAAGCAGGAGCCACTTGACAAGTGGCATGCACTGCGCTGAGCCCCAGTCCCAATAAGCAGGAGCCACTAACAAGTGGCATGCACTGCGATACCGCCAATTCCAAGAAGCAGGAGCCACTGACAAGTGGCATGCACTGCGCTGAGCCCAGTCCCAATAAGCAGGAGCCACTAACAAGTGGCATGCACT